>NW_010102808.1:9445-41069 GCF_000699245.1 Pterocles gutturalis
TTATTGTATTATTCTAAAATACTAGAAAGCAATAAGTAAAAAGCCTATGGCTGTCATTTTTTGTACCAGAGCACTGTTCTTCTCTTTAGAAACTGAAACTAATGGGCTACATCTTCAACTGGTGCAAAGCTGTGCAGCTCCATTAATTTTAATAAGAAATATGTCAATTTACACAAACTAAAACCTGACACCATGACTCTTTGTCAAGCTGCATAACAGTAAGTATGTCTGTTATCACAGTTGCCAGTGCTTATGTAGTTTCAGAAGCTGTGGCATCAAAGGCATGCCTAGAAAACACATAAGATAGTATCGCAAGGGTTGCTAAAATGCACAAACTTTAACAAGTTTTATGATGCTGTAGTTTGTTAATTTTTACTGTTTATTCAGTATGTATGTCCTAGCTGATTCTCTTGGGAAGGTAAGAGGAGTCAGGTATTTCTTGAGAAAGTACAGTAGTCAGCAAAAAATATCCTCTCCCCTGAGTATGACAGAACTAAGAAGGGACAGTTTCCTTGCACCTCAGATCTGAGCCAGCCTCTGCAGACATTGCCTGGAAGAGCTCTGTTGTGCCATCCCCTTTCAGTCCTCTTCCAGTGCTTCACCCATCCCCTCTTGGTGACCCTTCTGCTTCATCCACATAGTTCCCGACCCCTGCCTTTGCAGAAAGTATTTAAGGAAGTTCCTGCCCTTCTCCTGGAGACACTTTGTGCTCAGACCCTCATGGCTGTAGAACTGTTCTTCAGTTCAGACTCTATAAGGGAAAAAGTACCTAGTTTCTTCTTAATTCATCCAGAAGAAAAGCTCTGTCTTCCATCATCTTATGTCTAAGGCCTGTTACGGCCCAGGGATGAAGATACACTATCTTTCTACTGCTAAAGCTTCTCAGGATCACAGTTCTGGTTTACTTGAGCGACTGTGTGTTGTCCATGGTAGCACTCATTTCTCTGCCTATGTTTCAGCGGTCATCTGTATAGCTGCACTGTGCGGCTCCTTTTCCTAATAACAAAGAGACCTCCGCTGGCTGCAGATTTGGAATTTGCCTCCAAGCATAAGTGCCGGTTAAAGTGGACTGTGAATCCACAGCTGCTTCCTATTCTCTTGACATACCAGCGACCAGTTATGACTTGGTGCTAAATGGGGCTAGTGATGAAGTTTTTCTCTCCTCTCTCTGGAAAAAAAAGCCATGTGACAGCCATTGGCCAGGCTGCCACTGTACACATGCACGAGGTCCTAGCATCTTCTGTGTTAGTTCTTCCTGACAAAAGATGCTTGCCATTTCCTCAGCCTTGGGGAAAGTGTGCCTTCAAACCCACCTCCAGCTTGAAGGAAGAGGGCCAGACTTGGATCTTACAGAGATGTAGTTTTGTCTTTTTGAGAAAATGGGTCTGAGTCTGGTTCCTCTGCTATTGCTCAGGTTATTCCTCAGCAGTGTGAGATCAACGTGTAGTCCAATATGGGTTATTTCAGGATGAGATGACAATTTCCCAGCTACTCATTACATGTCTTAGCCATTAAAACCACCCTTTGGGCGGCTGATCGGTCTCCTTGGTGTATTTGTTTTGCTAGCTCTTCAGGGGGAAGCCTCCCATGAAAACATTTAGTTCAACAAAGTTAGTTGCTCTGGCCTGCTGACCTTTTTACTACGTAAGGGCTGGTGGATTTTAGTGTTTAATAGAAATGAACCTGGCAGAAAACTTAGCTGATGAAGTTTGCCTAGAGATGAAAGGCTCTGAACCTGAAGTTTCCAGTACAGCAAGCAAGCAATGCAGAGGGAAGGTTTGTTGGCCTAGGCAAGAAGCGGGTGGCAGGTTAAGGTGATGCAGCTGAAGCCATCACATGCCAGCACTTCAGGCAAGTAAAAGCACCGGTGAAAGGCAGCCGTTCAGCGTGGGCAACCACAAAGACGGTCACAGCAGTCATTTTCTCTCATTGCCCACCTTATTTTCTGTTAAAGACACAGTCTATGTGAACTGATCATGAACTTACTGTATGTAAATCAATGGATTTTTTTTCATCCATGGACGTGCAATGTTCCTTTATTTCAGCTCCTTACTTTGCTGTAAAATATGTGAACAATGCCAGCTAGGAGTAATATGTTTTCTTCTGTGACTTGGCTCTGTTGCACAATTATTATATCTTCAGGGAAACTGGCAGCTTCCAGAGGCTTGCTAAAAATAGGAACTTGCTTTACATGTGTATCAGAAAATATTAGCATGGCACAAGGGACTTTCTTCCTCCCATACTTTCAGTTTTAACTTGCACATCCTTTCTGGTACAATATTTGGAGCAATATATCACACATTCATTTTCATAAAGGAAAGTGCATTTAAGCACCAGTGACTTCCAGTACTAATCTATTATCAGAATGCCATGGAACAGATAATGCCCTGATGTTGTGGCATAATCCATCACTGGAGCACATGCGCTGTCGAAGTGTTTCTACAAGGTCCTTTAATAAGCAGAGAGGATTTCTGCCTTGCAAAAGCAAATAATTTTTACATTTTTCAATAAAACATATGGGATTTTTTCCCAGAAATTGTAAAAAATTTCAGGGAGATGCAGAATTTAGATTATGTCACTATTTATTTTATGAGGTAATTTCATGCTCATTTGAAAATGACCCCTTCCAAAATCCAGACCTAGCAGTAAAAGTAAACATAAATATTTGAAAAACAGATTTTCCACAGTAAAAATATAGTGGAAGATGTCAGAGCTTTGTGTAGTGAAAGATGGGAGAAGCTATGTTCTCTCCCTATTTCTCTTACTTTGCATATTATCACCTTCATCTGAATGCCAGAGAACATAGATACTTTCAACCTGGTGACGGTCTTGTGCAGTGGGGATTGTTAGTCCTATTTTATTATTTTTTGCCTTCTAGGTCAGAATAAACTCTGGCAGATGCTTTAAAGCAGATGCCCTAAAGACTTTATCTTATAATTCATTCTGGATACATTTATAAAACTGAAAAAATAGCTAAGTCCTGAATCCCAGCTTGGAGAGAAACTTATTTCACTTCCCCTCACGCTTTCCTGTTGTGGTATAACCATGTCAGCGGCTTGTGCAGGGATCCCCCAGTCTGCTCCAAGCAAGGTCAGCAAGTACCAGGAGCAGCCCAACCAGCCCAGAACAGGGTTCCCTTCTGGCCAATTTGCTCTGCTGAGTAAGTTGCTCCTGCCACCCAAACTGGCTTGGGTATCTCTGCACCATACTTCATCCCTTATTAGTTTTTACACCTGACACAGCCATCTACTCCCTCAGCTGGTGAGTCATGCTGTTTTGCATCCTGCGTTTGCTTTTGCTTATGCTGGCTTTACGCAGTTGCAATTCAATTGACTTCAGTGGCATTACTCCTGAGGCTAACGAAAGACAGAGATAAAGTCATCTTTGCTTCAAAATGAATGCAGATACGGATCCCCAGCCTCCTGATAAGGCAGCTTTGGAAATGTAATAAATTAGGCTGACTACTCTCAAAGCATGTTTATAAGAAATGATGAAATACCCATAAACAATGTTTCGTTCCTTGACTTCTTAAGGAGAAAGAAACACCCGTAGATGTGTCCTGTTTCCCTGGATAACTTCAATTAAACAGCATATCCAGCTGCTCTGAATTCCTGTCACTGACAGAGGATTTTGAAGGCTGCTTAACTGAGTCTAGTTTTGAGCTTCTAGCATGCCTGGAATAAAGGATGCCCTCCAATACAAAGGTTTCTGTCTAAACATGGAGTTTTCTGAACTGCTGGAAGGCATTTCTGCTGTGTCCAAATCAGAGAGCACTAAGCTGTGTGGGAACAGGAGCTCCTGAATCCTCCAGCACTGACGAGCAGATACTGAAATCTTGTATGATAATGGCTTCCTGGGCATAGAGGCTTACTGGTTCCTGTACAGAAGAAGAAAAGGAAACAGATCCACCAGCCCAAATCTGTGCCTGTCAGGGGGACCTGCAGAAGGGTGCAATGAGCCAGGCATCCTTCTGCAGGTCCCTGGTCCTGAGGGCTGTCAGGGCAGGTGGCTACAGGCATGGACATGTGCCTCACTATTGAGATGTGATGACGTGTTTTTGTAATATGGCAAACAGCTCTGGGTCCCTGGGACTGAAAGGTTTATTTTGCTGAACATTGTACTGACATGTTACAGTTGGTTCCTACCCAAAGGAAATTCCACTGGAGGTGAACAGAGAGACTGCAGGAGGCAAAGGGCAGAATGGGGCTGAGAAGTGACTCTGTGGCACAGCCTGGACTAGGACCAAGGTGACCTGAACTCCTGTCCCCATTCACTAGGGCAAATACTAAGTTTTCTTCATGTAACTCTTCCAGACAGGGTGCATTGCAGCACCAGACACCAGTGGTTTGCCTCTTCTTCCTCTAGAAAACTGTATAGCTTTAGAAATATTCTTTGCTTGCACTGTAAATGGTAGTCCACTTCCAAAATAATTATCTGCTGATTTAAAAGAAAAAAGGACCTTTTATTGTTCAGTTCTTGTGACAGACAGATAGGAACTGATGCATTCCTACGCTGCAAGAAGAATCAAGGAAAGTACGAGAATAATTGCAGTTCCAAAGAAAGCTCGAAAAGACTTCTTGTTTCTTTTCTTTTTCATAGGACTAATAAGTGCTTGCAATAATCAGAAATGCATTTTATCACTTGTGATATGTTCTCTCAAAAGAGGATAGAAATAATATATGCTCCTTGGCAGCTTTTTTAGTGATAGTATTTACTATTGTGTATGCATACCCATGAGGGTTATAGGGACTGGCTGGCCTACCAACAGTACCAGGGAAAGACATGTTTCATTGCTGAGTTTCCAGCAAGCTACTGGCTGGCACTGCGAAGTTATTTCTCCTCTGTAGTTTTTCTTTTTCTCTTCAAAGCCCCGCCTAGAAAATGGAATTAATTATTATTTAATGATGACTATTTTTACAACCAGTAGTTCGTCATTTAATCTCCAGAGCAAAATCATGGCTTCTGTGAAGAACAACTCCAAAAAGGACCTACAGACTCACTGAGCTCCAAATGATGGACTTAAAAAACCTTTTAACATTGTGTCAAAAGTGGAGTATTTTGTGTGGATAGCTCACGGCAGGAAAAATCATCAGTCTTTGGACAGTGGCTTAAGATAAATGTGGTACTCTGGGGTGATTTGTGACCTAGATGAGGCCAGGTGAGGGACCTGGGAGCACCTCTCCAGACCCTGTGTGTTGCACCTTCGGGAATTCCACACCAGTGGCAAACTGTTCCCCTTGTAACCCAAATGCCTAATTTTTGTAGATTGCATCCATGATAGCCTGTAGAGTCAGAAAAATAGGCTTTGTACCACTTGTCTCTTTTTCACAAACACCAATGTGCTTTTAAATCTTTTCTCTTACTTTTTCAGCTGGGGTCTGCATAAATTCAATTTAATTTTATCTAAGTGAATGTCTTCCTTTGGATCCGTCTGTCTTGCACACTGCAGTACGGTGTACAGACAGATAGACTAGTTTTGTGTCAGCTATGCCGAGGACAGCAGTTTAGCCACTGGAACAAACAATGCCGCACAAATTTACTCTGCTGAAAGTCTGGGTATGACTATGTTGCAGTGAAGTTTATTTTAGACATACTTCCTCCTGTTATCTGTCTTTCTCAGTGCATTATGGTTTTGCTTTGTCAGATCTCACTAGCTGTTACTACAGATATCATATTAATTTATGCTGAAATTTAGACTCTTGTAGAGCCAGAACTTTGCAGCACTAAGCATATAATCCTGCCAGCGATACTAAGAAAATTGCCTGCAAGCATAACACCAAACAACATTATTCTATTTGTAAAACTAGATTCAGATATATCAGATAGATTGACTCAGAGCTTTTAGAGGTGTGTTAACATTGGGTGAATCCTCTTGTGTGGCAAAACAGTACATAAACCAGCCAATTTATTTTCCCTGGAAAACCTCTCCTGAACCTACACTACTTGAGTTAAAGAGTGTTAGTAATGAATGTTCTTAATTTGAAGCTGAAATACCTTTGATCATACAACAAAATGAGATCCTCGAAGATGAAAGAGCTCGCTGCTGCTAGATAACTGGCAGAGCC
Source organism: Pterocles gutturalis (assembly GCF_000699245.1). Taxonomy (NCBI): domain Eukaryota; kingdom Metazoa; phylum Chordata; class Aves; order Pterocliformes; family Pteroclidae; genus Pterocles; species Pterocles gutturalis. The sequence goes on from NW_010102808.1 coordinate 15,511, forward strand.
TGTGAAAATAATGATCACTTGCATTTAGCTATAGAAAAGGGACTCCAAGCTTGGACTGAATGAATAATGATATCATCCATAAAGTTCACACAAATACCTTGAACAAGTTCTGTGTTTTCCCACTTGAAGTGACTTTTGAGAAAATGGAGATAGGTTGGCACAAAGGGTGGGTAAAAACAACCCCCTCAAACTGCCCACTCTATTTGGTGGCAGCTTCAGAGTCAACAGGACACTGGTGAGGGGGGGAGAAGAAAACCAAAGTGGCTGCTCACAGGGGAATTGGGTCAACATCCTTACAGGTTTCACCTCCTCACTTAGTGATAACCTGGAAGTGTTTCCTTTACAATAATACTACGTCAGTTAGGCCTTCAACTTGTGGAGCTGCAAGCAGCACAGCTGTCTTGAAAATGTCTCTGCTGTTCTGCTTAGCAAGTGTTCCCTCCTTGCAAGCAACTACTCTCTTCCCTGTTACTGCCCCTTGGTGAGGGGATTCTGTTAGTGAGGGAGGGACATTGGCTAGAAAATGGGCTATTTACGAGCTTAGACCTGTCTAGTGGAGCTGCCCTGTTCATGGGCCACTGATGTCCCCACTGCTCCAGAAGAAGCAAAGCCACTCTGGTCCACTATAGCCAAGGGACCTTTTTCAACCTCATCCATCTCCAGCATGGCTCATCCTGCCTCTGCCATGGCATCTGCACCTGCTGAGCTCCCATAGAGTCCAGCCCAGCAAATGGGTTCTCACATAGCTGCCCCTGCTCTTTGAAGAAGTGCTGTGGACTAGAAACTATTTACAATGAAGATATCTTCCTCTTTTTAATGAAATAATCATAATTTTCCTCTCCTTTATTTGAGTAGAAAGTCCTTTCCAGACCTGGGAGAGCTGGATGACACACAGGTGTTTGTGCCCACTGCAGGCTTTCATCGCACTCTGATAGGAAACATTTTGCTTAAGAATTCCACCATTCCTCTTGTTTATTCCTCCTCCTTCATCTTGATCCTTTGTTTATGATATTTTTATTTTCTTCTGAGATGCTCAGCACAGAATTTGCAGTTCATGAATATGGGCAAAAAGAGAGAGCTTGTAGCCAGATTTGTGACCCACCCTTTGAGGACTATAGCCTTCCTTTTGGTGTTGTTTTGGCAATCCCCAGGGTCCTGTGAGTTGTTGTACCTTTTCTCTAACATGCCAGAGGCTCCAATCCCAATTTATGGCAGGGTTTGCAAGAAGGCCCTATGACAGCAACTTTGCTGCTGTCTTTTGTAGTTGCTGCCCTGGAATAATGTCCCCTGGGATAAATCAGAGGATTTTATATACTGTCTCCAGCCCATCTACTGACAAATGAACTATAGTATGAACCTAATGTTATAAATCCAGAAAAGTAATGGAAAAGTGCAGAAGACTTTTAAAGGCAAGGGCCTTCTTCTCCTGAAAACACCTTTATTGGTCTGTAACAAAGAAAGACAAACTGAAGGCTGCAAAGAAACTGAAAGATGATTTCTGGATGTCTATCACACCTCCCAGTGTATCCCTGAAATGATAGAAGGACTGCATTACCCTTTTCTGGCTTTCAGAGGGGAGTGATTTCTAGTATTCTTGCACTCCCTTCAGTATCCTATCTCTGCCACGGAAATATGTGGATCCACACACATGGGATTAATATACAATTATCAATATAGCACATATATGTATATATTAAATATATATATACACACACACATACATGCCACGTGGGATACAATATAGAATACTCAGAATACCCAAAATCAGATATACTTGGGGAGTGGCACAAGGGATTCCTTCTCAGGAGCTGATGCTGCTGCAGACTTTGGATCCCAAGAAGTCTCAGGCTGGAGACTGCGCACCAGCTCTTGTGTGCTGAAGGATTAAAAGCCTAGCAGCAGTATTTAATGTGTTATCAATACAAGATGGTTTTGGCATTGACTTCCCTCTCACCCAACAATACTTTTTGTAGTGGTGGCAGCCCCCCTCCCACTAAAATCAGCTATCATGGCAAATTAATTATAAGTCTCTACATGAATATATTTATCATTCCTGGTCTTGAATAGTTAAAAATAGATGGGCACGTTTTGTATTCCACAGGCATGAAGCAGGTACATGATGACTGAATTAAGCTGGGAATTAATCTTACCTAGTTCAAGGGAGATGTATTATTCATGTGTAGTCAATGAGAAGGATGAGTAGTCAAGCTTGAGAGTCCATTAAAAAAACAAACGCAGATCTGTACAAGCTAAATTGGTTGGAGCTACTTTGTGTTTTTCCAGACTGTGGCTACAATGAGTGGCTCTGACTGAAGTCAAAACTCATGATCCTTCTGAGGAGCCTTTGGGACTGGAAGGCTGGTGGCAGTGGGAGACAAGGAGTCCTTGCGCACAACAAAACTGGAAAGAGAGTAAGGCATGACTGCCCATGGTTGCCTGAAGCCGTTAAATTTAAATGAAGTGTAAATAAAGTTAAACCTAAAGGATTAAAGAAGGTCAAGAACTGTCAATTCAATATTGGCAACAGAGCAGACGCGTTCAGGCAGCATCAGGTTTTGAAGCTATCTATGAGGATCAGGAGTCACAGAAAATCCATACCAGCGGCAATGACTGTTTTTCTTCTCTCTGGCTTTCGACTGAGATTCATTTTGCACAAGCCTGAGCTTTCATGGCATCTCTGACAAATGTCCACTGATGCAGAGATGCAAACACCAACTTCTGGGTAACACACTCTTCCAGGCCCTGGTGCAGGGGGCAGTGGCTGCTTGCCTTCTGGAAGGGGCTGTAGGTGGTCAGTGAGCTGCTAGGTCAGGCCTGATATCTTCCTGGAATGGCTGATGTTATCAGACCATGAGATTCCCCTTGCCTGCCTTCAGCTGCCTGAATGTCAGACACCCAAGGCTCAGTTTGGGCACACCTGAGCAGGTGTCTGGTGCCTCTATGCACTGCTGTTGGCACCCACTCACATGAGGCACCTCTGTAAATGCTGCAGTCTGTGAGTTGTGTGCCACCCAGGATGAGGTTCAGCTGCCTACACAAAGGTGTCCAGTGCTACCTGAGATGCTGTAGCATGTCCTGACTGGTCTCTGGCTGCTGTTGCAGGTGATCGCAGGCAACTTGTAGGTCCTGTGCCATGTCTGCTAGCCCAGCAGAGATGTCTCAGATGTCCTAGAGTGCCTGAATTGGGTGCCTAGGTATATGTAGCTGATCTGCTCCCCTCTATCTACACTAGTTACTCTGGGATCCTTCCTCTGTGCTCTGCAGCAGCTTCCAGGACATGCTTTATCCGATCCGAAGACAGGATGGGATGGGTGGCATCTGGGAGATGGGTGCTATGTACAGAGAATGGACTGAACCCGAAAGGATCACCTTTTCCAGCTGAATAACAGTTATCGCCAAGTTCACTCTTGGACTACAGAAAGAGGGTACATTTGCCAGGAACTGCAGAGAAGCACAGCAAGCCTTGAAAAACAAGAAAAGATGATGTGTCAGGAATTGTTTATGCTGTTCACTATCCATGATATACCAAAGGCCAGAGCTGGATCTCACTGCAGGTTAATTCCTGTACTAACTCTGAGTAGAGGGAGTTTATTTTGAAAATAGGTCTGGCAGATGTATGTATATTGTCATCAGTCTGCTTTAATGCTTAAATTCAGATTGGCAGGGGAAAAAAAAATTCCCCTCTGGTTTGTACAAACATCTGAAATATGTTCATAATATTACATCTCTCTATATGTTCTTCTATCAGCAGTTAATTGTTTTCCCTCCCTTCCTCTCCTCAGAAAACTGCAAATCCTAAATAAATGCCTGGACCAGGAGTCACCCTGTGTCACGACAGCGGGCCCATATAGGAAACATAGTTGGATTCACTTTACACTCCCTTGAGGAGGTAAGAAATTCAGAACATAATTAAACTGAATCAATCTGTTTGGTATTAACAGCACCTGATGTAGTTTTAGCTGAAGTAGGATGTTACATCTCATCAGACAGACTCTAGACTATCTCAAATCAGCCACCAGTTGTGTTGAGTAAATGATAGACTCTGTGAAATACCCAGTAGGTTGGATGCTGCGCTTAGCACACACTCTGATTAGGACTCCCTTCAGGGATGAGGGACATGCTTTTCACAGGGTCCCGTGATGGCTGCAGAGCAAACAGGAACACCATGTGTGCCACATGCCAGCTTATCACTGCAGACCTCTGAATGTTGTAGCCTCAAGCCCAACCCAGCACCTCAGCTACTGCCTCCCTTTATCCAGGCAGTTGGGCAAAGAAAAAGGCATTAACACAACCATAGTTTGCCACTAACAGGTGGGCTTCATTCTCCAGCATCAGGAATCCAGGGTGTCCTCACCACAGTGCTTTTCTGTGCAATATCTGTACATTGTCAAACTGGATGGAGTCCCACAGCATCCTGGTTGTGAACTGGAGCAAATTATGCATGTGAGAAGAGGCTAAGGGAAATGGGTTTGTGTAGCCTGGAAAAGAGCAGGCTGGGGGGGGGGGAACTGGTTGCAGTCTTCTGTCTCTCAAAGGGGAAAGGTGGTGGTGCATGGTCAAGAGGTAACAGTTGCAGCAAGAGAAAACCCCCCTGGGATATAAGGAGAAAACTGTTTACAATGGTTTAGCGCTGGAACAGCTTATACAGAGTGGTTGTGTCATCTCCATCTCTGAAGATTTGCCTACCTCACTTGGACAAGGCCCTGAGCAGCCTCACATAACTTTGAAGTTGGCTCTGCCTTGAGAAGGCAGTTTGACTTGTTCAGCTTGAGACGTTCCTTCCAAAATTAATCTTTCTGTAATTTCATGATTTATTTATGCACACCCACACATACATTCAGTGAAAAGTTTATATATGTTCTAAATTATTTCACTGAGTGTTTGATGATTTCATGCATAGTGATGTCATAAATACCCACTTACTTGTGTTACTGCCCATACCCTCATCATGTGCCATTCCCAGAGCTATACCAGCTTGCAGATGGTCTCTGATCTTTCTTATAAGTTGCAAAAATATATTCATCTGCAGAGTGGACTTCATTCAGCTGAATGATAGGCTTCTTTTTTGTTTTAGCCTGTTGGCATCAGCAGTATCCAGCACTGCTTCATAATTGTCAGCCCAGTTGAACAGTAGCAGCAGACAGCCTCCCTGTTACTCATCACATATTTACTTTGTGATTAGCATGCATAGACATAAAGCATGAACATGTGGCTGAAACGGGTTCGATCAGCTGTTCTGGACAGGAATATACGTCATGAGACCTGCCATTCACCTTCAGCAAAGCCTCTGGGTGACTGCAATGCTCAAGTGGTGAAATACTTATGGAAGACTTACCCTTTGACCTTGCTTGTTAGCTGAGACAGATTTTGGCACCTCCCCATCTATGAATAGTTACCTGTAAAATACTGATTTACTTTGTGTTTTGAGAGGTAGAGAGAGCAGGAAAGGATGGCATTTTCACACATGCTTTGTATGCTAATAATGAAAATTCAAGAAGATTGTCTGCTGGCAAATACTAAAAATTAAAAATCTGGAGTCAGATGTTATCAAGAAATATGAAATAAATGTTTCAAAGAAAATGCCTGTGGCTGCTTCTGAGCCAACTGCATGGATCCAGGTAAAATGCTTGCTCAATAACAACAACAACACACAGCTCAAATGCCTGTTCACCCACTTGGGAACGTAAAGAAAAATACTCTCAAGAGTCATACAGTGATTTTGCAAAAGATTTATTTTCTGGATAAATATGTGAAGTAAAAAATACCTAGGTGAAACATATGAAAATTCATAAAAAGAAAGAGGAAAGTAATAGCCACAGCTTGCTTCTTTGTAAAATGGATGAATATAAGAAGCAGAGTTTTATTTTCTTTGCTTTCCTATACAGTACTCCAGTACTTAGAGGGAGGCAACCAAGAGGACAGAGGCTTTCTTTACACAAGGAGCCATACGGAGAAGACAAGGGGCAACAGGTACAAGTTGCACAGGGGAAGGTTTAACCTCAATATAAGAAGTTTTTTACAGTGAGAACAATCATTGACCAGAACAACCTCTCCAGGACCAGAAAAACCTTTCCACTGGAGGTTTTCAAGATGCTATTGAACAGGGTGCTAGATAACCTCATCTAGGTTCCCCTTCCAGTGAAAGGTTAGACCAGATGATCTTCTGAGGTCCCTTCCAGCCTGGGCTGTTCTATGATTCTATGCTTCTCCTAACTGAAAGGAAAGTAAGTCAGCAGCAGCGTGTAGCTACTGAGGCTATGGATAGTAAAATACACTCTTAGTTTTGAAACAAAGTCTAATAAGGCATAATTTGACTTTCTTCTAGTGAGCGATATTCTATTGATCAAACACAAGATGCTTGATCCTCTCTGATCACTGAATTTAAGAAAATAAAAAGATGATGATCAGATGAGCAACTGTTGAGATAGAAATTGGTAACAGCAGGACACTTGAGTATAGAACAACATTTTCATGTAGGTGATGCATTTTCATTGGAATAAAAACTGCTTAAATACATGTATTTTTATTCTCAGAATGAAAGAACAGTCAATACAGAAAATTAATTCCAGCAAGATAATTTACTTCCAGGGAGTAATAGAATTATTGAATTTCTAGTGAAGAGATAGAATCCGTTTTCAAAGAATTTTCCTGGCTATAAATCATGTTTTGTAGCTTACTGGTAGTCTGATCACTAGACCTCAATTTTAGACTCACCTTCACATAGCTAAATAACATCCCAATTTTTTGTCTCTCTGATCCTTTGGAGGTTCAATTCTTAGCTCTTGCTCAACATGGCTAAAACCAACCTCTGTCCTCTTCCTAAGTCCTCCTCCACAATTCCTTTTCTCAATTATTGTATGAACAGCAGATACTCCTGCTGCTTGCTAACTTCTCCAAGCCAAATCTCACCTGATGCTCTTACTCCCAGCTTTATTTCAGCATTATGGTCTCTCATTGCAGAACATCTCTGAATCTGGCTGCTGCAGGCCATCCACTGCTCTCCTTTCTCAGCATGTGCAACATACTCTGCTTGCTCTTGCACCCCCAGCCTTGTTCTGTCTGTATGCAGACAGAAATGCTCTTGAAAAAAGAATTTTACCCCATGTTTTGACCTTGTTGCCCAACCATTTGTAAGTGCCAGGGTGCAGAGGACTGAGGTGGGGCTAGGCAGTGGGCCAGGGGTCAGGATGCGAGGCTGGGCATGGGGTTGGGGTTGCTGGGCTTAGGCAGGATCCAGGCAAGGGCCATAACCAAAACACAGCTCTTGCACAAGAGGCCATATCCCAGTTCCTGCAGCTTTTTCTCAGACATAGAGAACAGAATTTTTGTCCACAAGTTCAGGATAACATTTGGCCTACATCGCTTCTGTATTATCTCTCACTGAGAATTAAGAAGATGATTTCCATACCTGAGCTTCTATAATTCTATTATTATTACTACATTTTTAAACAATACTTTTTGCTTTCACCTATACAACTCTCCAGACGTAGAATGCTCTCTCTGTACCAAGCCACACTGTGTTCTCCTAGAAATCCCTCCTTAATTCTCTGTTGTGTCCTGAACTATACAGAAATGCTTGATGGATTTTAATCTACTAGTGTGCTAGCATCGCTGTCTGATATGCTGACTGATATTGACTTATTTTACCTTAGTATTCTCCAGACTGTCGGCATTTCTATATTATCACTTGTCCCACATTACAAAGTCCTTGGGCTAGATCTAAGCTCTTTCCTATCTTTGTTTGTATAGCATTTGTCACAGTACAGTCCTACTCCGTGATCAGTGTTCCTAAACACTTGGGCTATATAAATAATAATAACACTCTATTGCAAATGCTAGCAAAGCACCTCTTAGAATGAAAGCCAGGCATAAATTACAGGCAAGTCATTCTCAGCGATCCAGCTCCAACTGTCAGCTTTCCCATTTCAAACAGGTAATGCTCAGGTGTGGGTTGTATGCTTGTGATTCTTCAAAGCACATGACTGTAGAGATTTATATAGCTCTCAGTTCTACTTCTCTTCCAATCTGATGATTGTGGAGCAGTTGCTGAAAACATTGATAGTACCTGGGAAGCCCACCTGAGATTAGGTCAAGTGTCAAATAGATACTCTGACTGAGATCCTGACGTCTGCAAGTCAAAAAAATTGTCTTTCAGTACAACAAAGCCAAGATTTCACATACAGAAATTCAAGACAACAGTGTCATGAAAAATTGCGGAAGAGAAGGGATGAATTAACTAAAGGTGTGACTGAAAATAAGATTACACTAGCTACCCTTCTGGAACCTAATTAGAAAAACTAAATTTCCCAGTATCTTGTGCTGAGGAGTGTTCGGGAGCCATTTTGAAAATATGTATAAAAGTATGCGTTTTAAAGTATTTAAAATGTTTAAAAGTTTAATGAAACTGAAGCCTCACTTTCCAAATGCTCAGGACCTTAGAAGCCTTAACTTCCCATGGACATCTTGGAGAGTTTGGAGCATAGGCACTATTGAAAAACTTTTTGGTGCCTACTTAAAAACTTACCCCTTTGCTAGACAGCCCTCACTGAAAATCTCTATTACAGCACTTCAGAAAAGTTCTCCCTAAATTGCTCTGTAGCCTGAGAAAGGGGTAAAAAAACAATACAGAGGATGGCTGTCAGGATTATTTTGCCCAGCCATTCAGATATCAGTGCCACTGGTCACAAAAACATATATTTGAGAACTGCCTAACAGTGAGTCCAGCACCTGCAATGACCAGGACATGTTCGTTAGTCAAGGAAGATTAGCCTTTAAGGCAGATATTGGTGTTCCTGCACTTGTATGGGACACAGGTCCATTCCTTGCTGCATTAACCCACTGTATTAATTTGATTATTGTTCTGTCTTGATGGTAATACACTCAGTTCACTTTACCACTACATGTAGCGTAAAATCTAGATGCACGCTGCAGCGGAGCAGTGCAGTAGTGAGAGATCTTTGCTGTTAAAGGCAATTTCATACTCTCTCATGTAAGGGAATTACTGTCTTGGGGCTTTGTGCTCGTTTTATACTCTTTAAATCTAGTATTTATTATAGTATCTAGTTTAAAATAAGACACTAAAAGGTTACAAGTTTGATTAAGGAGGTGATGCAGATTTTAGGGGAATATCAGATCTGAAGATCCGGAGGATGCATTAACATTTAAGGTCTTCAGATACTCTGTCGCTGGCTATATGGAATTCACTCAAGAAAATGTCAGTAAAATGCATCATCTTACTCTGTTATTCATTGCTTGATAAGAATTCAGTCCTAGCAACTGAAAAAAGCCTGAAATCAATGCCTCGCATTTCATAGTAAGGCCCTGTAAACAAATCTTCAAGAGAAAGCAACTGATGAAACCCTTGCTAAAATTTCAAGTGGAAGTGGTCTGGCTCCCACCCACTGGTCTCCTCACTGGCAGTTGAGCAGGGCTTTCATGTCTGCCCAGCCCCTGGGCGAGCAGCAGAGCCCGCAGGCTCCTGGCCATGGGGCAGAGGCAGCCAGTGCTGCTGGGGCTGAGAGGGACAGCCAGAGGGCAACGGGCTGCTGCCAGACACGGATGGGCATCCAGGAGGGTGAAGGATTTTCGTGATGCTCCCTCTGGACATCACTCAATAGCTTTTAGCACTGAGTTAACTTGATAGGTTATTAATATTAAAAAGCTCTTACTGCTATCACTATTAAAATATCTGTTTCTCGATACTGAATGTCACATTTATGTTGCAGGCTCTTTCTTCCAGACATGTAAGGGAGGCAGAGCCCTCCTTTGCCAGCTGTATAAGCCCATGGAGAATGGTATTGATACCCTGACAGACACAGCTTTCTTTACATTAAAGGCAGCAGCTACTAGTGATGCAAAAGGGAGATGGCTGTGTTTCCCCTGCCTGGGCTTTCTGAGGTGAGCAGGTACTGGTTTAACTGGCTGCTGTGCCAGTCCCTCATTTTCCTTCTTCAGCAGTCTCAGACTCCAGGCAGAGCTGAGGCACAGAGCAGCTGTCGTCTTTGTCCACAGGTACCAACATAAACCCAGCCTGAGTACCAAGAAATCATTACTGGATTTCTGACTGCCTCAACTCCTTGCCCTTGCTGTGTCTGGGGAAGAAAATAGGGCAGAAAATCTGACAAGTGTATGTATGGGTTTTGACAGGAAAGCCAAAGGTATCCCTGTGTTTGCTGGTGCTCTAATTTATCACCTTTTCCTTGTGCAGCAGCAAATGCATTGATAAACATTCACAGCTGGGCTATGGTTGTATCTGGTATGGGGAGGTTCCATCTACTCAGGCAAATCCCAGCTATGCTTTTATTCTACCCTCCCTTCACTACAAGACATGTACATCAGTCTGTAACCACTTGGGCAGACTTGAGCCTGAAGCATTGACCTGATAGAGACCTCAGCTGGAACCAGACTATGTCCAATGACAGCTGGATATTTCATTTTTATTTATACCTGCTTTTTATCTTGTTTGTTGCTTGATTTTGCTTGGCTGAATTATTTCCACTTTCCATCCTCTGGAGAAACATCCATTGACTGCAGTGACACATTGCTTAAAGGAAGGCGGTGCTGAGCAGAAATTACAGCTGCTGTGGGGAATGGTGTGTTAATGTGCCCAGCTGCTGATTGCAGCCAACAAGTTATTTCAGTGCAGGTTTCTGTTTTTAGGCCAGTGGGAACCTGTGATTATCAGAGAAGCAGAGAGCTGGGTTTGTTTAGTCTTAATAAGAGAAGGGGTACGGAAAGGTCTTATTGCTGTCTTCAACCATGTAGCGGGAGGTTATAGAGAAGACTGAGCCAGGCTCTGCTTGGAGGTAGGTGGTGATGGGACAAGAGGCAATGAGCACAAGTTGAGGTAAGGGAAATTCTCCTTCTGTAGGAAGAAGCATTTTGCACCACAAGGGTTGCCAGACACTGGAACAAGTTGCCCAGACAGTTTGCAGGGCTCTCCACCCATAATGACTGTCTAAACTTGACTGGACAAGGCCCTCAGCAACCTGATCTAAGTTTACCCCTTATGAGGTTGGACTACACAGTCTTCAGACCCCCTCCCAACATAAATGATCCTTTGAATCTCTTTACAATTTTCTGTGTGTTTATTGAGCCAGCAATGATCAGTCCTGCTTTTCAAGATACAAAAGAGAAGATAAGGTCTCCTTCTAATAAAGATGTACAGGCACAGGTACACCTTAGGTGAGCGTCCAAGATAGCACTGAGGGAAATTTTCTACAGGCAAATGCTTTTTGACTTGGCAGATATAGTTTCTCAAGATGGCCCCTCAGTGGCATACTTGTCACAGTCACCTCTGACTTGCAAGAGCCTTTTGCAATCAGCTGCTGCTATGAGCCATGAGAACTTCACCTGTGTTACACCGTTACCAAGAAAAACCTGTGTATTTTCCAACTTCCGGGTCTGAAGTTACTGTGCGTGTATTGAACCACTTCATGCTTCCCTGTGCACATCTCAGGGGAAATGTACAGTAATTGGAGGCTAAGCCTTTCACTGGAGGCTAAACTAGATCATGGAACCACACACTGGCTTTGGGCATGGAAAGTGAATAAGTATTACTGCAGCTCAAATGGATGTATGACAAGCACATGGTTTGTGAGTCTGAGGCCAACATTCTTCTTACATCCTTCTGAGATATTTGGTATCTGTGCCAAGATTCTGTGGAAAGATTATTTTAAAACAAATTTCTTCCATTTACTATTTATTTTCTATAGCTTGGTATGAATTTTAGAGCCCCAGCATTTTGAAGTAGGCTTTTTAGGTGTTTTAAATTTTTTACATAATTTCCCTGCCACTGTCATACTGCTACAGGTTGGAGGTTGCAAACGTGGTGGGTTACATTGCTTGAAAAGTCTTTTTTTTGCTCTCACAGGGTTAAACAGTTGACTGTGGCCAGCATATGCCATACAGGATAACGGGCTTCATCCTGTTCTCTAAACAGATTTAAATTTTTATTGGAAAGTGACTAAACAAAGTGAAATAAAGCAGAGTACTGGACATTTTCATACTTAATTCTAATGTTCATCTCAACATTTTCCATTAACTTCTCTCTATTTGTATGCTTTTTTTTTTTTGACAAAATGTCTAAAGATCAAACTGTAGGTACCTTGCTGTGATCTGACATTCCAAAGAAATCCCCAGTCAAGGGACTGCTAAGACAACTTAACTAGAAATCATAATTTTTAATCTCTTCAGGCTAAGGCTAAAACCAAACAGACCTTTTGAAAAATTTATTTAATCATTCCTGTAGCACGTATTTAAAGCCAAATTCCTCTACAGAGTGTATGATTAAATCTTTGTCTAAATTCAGGCTTCCTCTTCTTCAGGTCAATTAACTCACCCTCTGGAGCTGACTGTTTCTTTTGGCTACAGACAAGGCTGGAGATGATCACCTTCTGAAACTTAGGGTGAGTGGCTCTCGGTGCTGGTCCTCCATCACTGAAGGATGGATCATTCTGTTTCTTGCATGACCTATCCACAGGGATAGCAGAGACCGTAAGCACTCCAGGTGCTCATCTGGAGGGCAAGGAGGCTCAGTGGGCTTCCCCTGGTTAAGCGAGTGACATGGGGAAGACAACCCAGAAAGCGTTGCAGAAAGGGGGCACATCTGAAATGGGGGAGTTGAGGGACAAAAGGGGGAGAGGAGTGCGTCTGCTATGGGGTGCCAAATGTCACACTGCATCTCCATTTGTGCATGGTGGTCATGGTTGAATTTGTATATCTAGGTTGGACATATCCTTTTCAGCACCTCAGAAAAGTACAAAGCATGTTTTCAGTGGCAAATGGTGCTCAACATCTAAATACATGCATGTAGTAATGTGGACTTTTATGGGAACAGAAATGACCAAACAACATGAGCTATATATAGTATTTTAAAGGGTTACCTCTGGAACCAACAACTTATGCAAATAGGTTCGTTAGTACACAGAATCAGGTTTGGGGTTTTTAAAAACTATTTTTATTATTATTTCCTCTAGACAGTGGAAAAAAATCAGATGAAGTGACAGCTTCGACTAGATTGTGACTGCAGTCTTCCCTCCAAGTCTTGAGAAAAAACCCAAACCAGAGCATTCAGGCAGAACAGCTTTCTCATCAGCCAGAGTCTTTTGTCTATAACATGCTTTCCAGATTATAGATTTTCTTTTACTCTGTTGTGTTCGAAACAGTTGGAAAACAGGTGACTGATTAAATGTACCTTAGGAATTTGGCAAGTTAATGAATTCAGAGATCTTCATGATTTTACGTGTTTGAGTGTTTTTAATTTTAAGTCAAATGCTGCTAGGTTCTCCTACACATAATTAGGAAATTATTGGCTTCAGGATTTTGCTTTTTACTTTGAACAGATCATGAAAAACAATCTTGAGACAGCGCAGTAACCTTGCATTGCAGAAATGGGCTTAAGGTGAGGCTGAGCAAGAAGGTGGAAGATGTATGTCACATAAGCTACAGAGCTCATACACTCTAAGCCTCTAAAGGTTTATCAGTGGCAGAAATAGCTTTGCAAACCCAGGAGGGGTGTCTGAAAACGAATACATCAATACTGTATACCAGATAATGCACTGGGTAATATGAAAGTCACAACTGCTTTCTGAAATTCTATGCATTCACAAGCTACACCTGATTAATATTTATATTGGAGTCTGATAAGATCTGCAAATATTTAGGGTTTAATTAGGAAACATTTTAATTAAGGAAATGTGTTTTTAAGTGCTATTTTGAGTTCACCTGGCACAGACTGGACAAAGGTTGATGTTTCTAATTATTCAGGCTGAATAAGCACATATTCACAGAGAATTGCAGGAGAAGAGTGCAGTATAAACATAGCTGAACCAGCTGATAAACCTATCCTATCATGAATACATGAGAATGTAGATGAACATCACTCAAAAATGACATGTGAAATCTTTTTCATGCTGAGAATCTGCATCTAATCATTGTATCAGTGTCCTAATATCAACTATACCTGAGGAATAAGTATCTGATATTGTCTTTTGCATGGGATCAGCTAGTCAAGGAAGGTCCAGGATGTTGTTTTGCAAGGTAAAATCTACCCAAAATGCTGTTTCTAAGAACAGTCTCAAATCCAGCAGTGTTGTTAAGAGCAACAGGTCACTGACAGCCCTGACTGTCACAGCTGGCAAGGTAATGGTAATTATCCATATTTCTTGTGCGTGGCAGTCCTCATAATGCCTAAATGACTGGTACTGCCCTTTCTGTGGTAACAAATAAGAGCACCTGTAGGAAATGAGCTTGTGGGAGGTGACTGAAAATGAGGATGGCTTTGGCCTTTGATGTTGGAGAAATATGAAAGGAAGAAAACCCGTGTGAATGGAGTCTTATGTGTCTAATTCTACACCATAGGACACGGATTTTCCCTTCACCTCTACATACTTACCTCAAAACACCCAGGTCTATAAGGTAGATCCACAAACATACAAAAGCAGTGGATTCCTATTTCATTCTCTGATCCCTCATTAAAATAATGGAGATTTGGGCATAAATATCTTCCATGGATCTTGTCTGGATCTTCTCAGATGTATTGAATGTGTGTTAGAAAGCACATTCGAAAAGAAGAATGTACTTATTCCTTCTAGTTAATTCCCTTGGTAACGATGTATCCAATTTTACGTTTACTTATCTTATCCCTTTCCTTCATTTTTAGTCACAACAGAAAGCCCATAAAGAGTGGTAATATCTGCAATTTTCCAAAAAGGCTAAACCAGAAGCAATTAGGGACCTTGTAAGATGTGTACTAACTGCAAACCAGCATATTATTTTTTTACTGTATCCTACAGCTCCTATTTGAAATGTGATAGAGCACCCACTGAGCAGAATAAGTTGAGAATAGGAAAATAAATCTCTCAGATTTCTGTGTAGTTTAAACTTTCCTGTCGAGAAATTAAGGTTATATGCATGCCACAAAATATGGTACTTCCACAGGTAAGTGTAGCTCTTTCAATTAAGTCCATCTCACAGCATAAAAATTGTGAAGATTGTTATTGATCCTTTTTTAAGGTAAAGGCAGCATAAGAGGGTATCTAAATTAGCATTAAGGAATAAGCAATTGTGGTTTAATAATAGTACTATAATTTAAAAGAGATTAACATGTCCCTAAAATGGTGGTGAGATGACATGTTTCCTTGGAGGACTTCCCAAGCACTTTGTAAATGAAAAAGATTAGTATCCCAAACTGTAGTTAGAATAAGCGTACAAGAACATGCCAGTGTTAGGGAGCATTTTGTTATTAACATGAGGATGTCTCCGTTAATGTTATCAGCCAGACAATGGCCACCAGACGGAAGGTGTGGCAGGAGTGGTGTGCTGGAAACACCTTGTATTGTCAGTGATGCTGCTGTCATTTGTGTTCTTGCAATGAGGTACTCCTCTTCTAATAACTGGAGTCTTCAGTCTGTGTTTAAAGAAAGAAAACTTCCAACAAAACAGTTATTGAATGCTTATAGACTCAGAAAGTTCAGCCAAATGTTTACTGAGAAATGTCACTTGCAACACAAGAGCAGAAAGCTTGTGAACTATGTCTTAAAAGTATTCCAGGACCACAGCATATACCAGAGTGAGAAGTACAAACTTCCTTGTTTTCCATGATATTGCGATCAGCTGCCCAGTCTCCAGTCCCCCAAACTGTGAAGGGAACAAACAGTCACAGACAGGAAACTAAAACCAGTCCTGTTGGTTAGGGTCATCCTGATCAGTACCCTATAAGAGTATATTTTGCAACTTTTTTCCCTTACCAGGTCCTGAAACTGTGGAGATATGAAATTCCATGGAAATATGGAATCGCACATAGAAGGTATGAGCATATCGCCTAACCAGTTTTTCTCAGGAAACCCAAACCACAGCAGGAAGCGTAAGGACAAAGAAATTCTTATCAGCCTGCTCCACATCCCAGCCCAGGCACCACAGCCTGACCTCCCTGTTACAGATGTAACTAGAGAGGATCTGTACTCTTTCTACAAAAAAATGTGGGACAAGATGTTTTCTCCCTTTCAAAAAAGTATCAGGGACTCCCCTTCCCACTGAGTAGTGAGGTGGCAGGTGGAAACCCTTTCGCATTCAGGCAGCAGGTTGTGACTTACTTGCACTGCAGCTGAGGTGTTAGTGCTCATCAGTTAGGCATTACCTTACAAATCAAATCCCATTGTAAGCTTTGACACCATACCACATATGTAGTAAGAAGCAGATAGCCATAAATGATTATCCGAGCTCTGTACATCCCACTGGCAAGCCACCTTTGGGAGAAGCTGTCCTAATAGAGATCTGCAGTTCAGATAGAGAACTATAAAAAAGATGTACCGTTACTTCTTGTTCTGTAAATCACTGCAATAAAATTTAGAGACTGGCAAATGTGCCATATGTGTATGTGCCAAGAAACTAAGGAACATTTGTTTTCTGTGTTCTGCACCTTTACATTTCCTGGGTCTGAAGCCATTTGAGATAGCCATCATTTCACCATTTAGTGGAGCTAAATGATTAGCATGTAGAGAAAAAAAACAGTGCTCTCTCTCAGAGACTTGACTCTTGCCTTTGACATTTTATTACTTTTCCTTCATCCGGAATAAGTTATTTGGGCATAGATGGGTGCATTTTTGAGCATAGAAAAATACATTGGCAAGAACGAACATTCTTACTGGAGAGTGTATACATGTTGGCAATGATATGGGTGTGAAAGGAAAATGTGACATAGAGAAGGAACTCATAAATAGTATACATTGATCCCTTGTGTTTTAGAGGTTGTACCAATATATTCACCTTCACTGTGGCACAAGACTGTTCATTAACCACTCTATTACACAAATTGCAGTAGTGGTAAATTCTGTTAATGCCTACTCTTTTATTTATTTATGTGATTTAAACTTTCATTCCCCCACCTAAGACTCACAGGTGTCTCAAAAGTATTGTGCATATATTCAGCAGCCCTATTTAGAGCTTGCATGTTTAATGCATGGAATTGCCCATGTTCTGTCTCTTCTGTTTTATTAACAAGACATAAAGTGAGAGCAGTCAGAGTGCTTGTCTAGGAAAGGTGAGACCTAAGGTCCAGCCCTGGCTAAGATAAATATTTAGTATGCACTAGTCACATTTAATACTCATGTCTTAATGATTTGATCTTTAAAGGAAAGAGGGACTGTAAACCAGGTCTCCTGTGTGAGTCTTCTAGCAGTCAGGCTTCAGGGTCTGCACATTCCTTCTCTCTGACCCGTGCAACAGCTGACCGTTTCCACCGCAGCAGATCAGTATTACCAGTGTAAGTTTTGGACTAGCTCATCCCAAACACCTGGCCACTTGGACTGGAGCTATACTGATAAACTACACAGGGCCAGGGGGTCAGTCTTCCAAGGACCTTTTCCATGGGCAGTTTGGATGTAGAACTCCTGTCTTTGGAAAGGTTGGAAAGCACAGCTGTGACCTCATCAGCTGCGCTATGCCAGGTTTTGGGCAATTTTATTAATTAGTAAAGTCACAGCCATGGCACCCTGGGCTGGCTTATGGATGAGGATGAGGTTCTGATCCTGCTCATTGTCTTCTAAACATCCTGCTGGGTCTCTCACATCTTGGGTTAATGTTGTGACATCTTGTCTTACAGCTGTGTTTTGTGAACAGGGGCCACATAATGTGCAGATTCTTGTTGAGCTGCAAAGCCGTGAGTCCCCATAGCTGGGCTCTGAGCACTGGGGAACCACATCTCTCTCTACAAGTTCTCAGCTTTCAGACAGTTTTCTCATTCATTCCATTAGCTGCTAGCCGAGACAGATTCTACTCATAGGATACTAGATATGCACATGGTTTGCTTGTGAACTCTGGACACCCAGGGCAGGGCTGAGGGCTCCCTAGGGCACTGAGACTGGCAGTGCCAGGCAGCGCATTGCTGAGCACTGCCACGTGCAAGTGCTCTGGTGGACCAAGCATAAGGGATTGCTGTGGACACACCCTATCAACATAAAAAAGCATCAAATATGTGTAGCCATGATGGAGCTGCTTCTTGATTTCCTTACTAAGAACCACAAGGACATGTGGCACAACAGAGTCCAATCTGCACTTGGGGTGTGATACTAACATACAATTTCTTTCTACTTCACTTGTTATTGCATAATGTGCTGTAAATCACTCTGCATGATGTCATGGTAATGCAAGACTTTCTAATTTTGGTAGAGACCATACCCTTGCAGGGAGTAACTCTCCAGAGTTTCAACAGAGAAGTTCTGGCCTATCAGCTGGGCAGTTAACAAAACACAGACCACGGGTGGAAGGAAAAACCCTTATCTTATTTAAAATTGAGACAAAGAAAAAGTCTCACAGACGCATGCTGAAAGCTTGACTGGTGCTTAAATCTGTGAGTTCACTGGTACAATGTTAAGGTAGCTGGATGGAGTCTCAGACATCTCTATCTCAACATAACGTCACATTACTCTGGTGCACAATCTGTTGTTAAGATAACTCTTCACAATGTGAGCTGCTTTTTTTTTTAATCTTTTCTTTTTAAATAATGCTGCAGTTGCAGAAGCTGCTGATATATTAAAACACCACAGGGTCACAAAACCTACTCATACAAGCAAACATAATCTAAACATTTATCAAGCACTCTCAAAATTGATACAAAATGATCTGATGGTAGCTGGTGTCACTACATTTGCAGCCTTTTGGACAACTAACCAGGCAATGCTACATAACAGGCTGACTGTGTGTGTCATCAAGGGGAAAAGTTGACTTATTCTAATCAGCACTGAAGGAGAAGAACAGAAAAACAGAACCAGAAGCCGCATTTATAAAGGGAACTGGCAGTCTCCTGGTGTATACTCAACACTGTGCAAACTCTCTTAAAAATCTAATTTTTTCCTATTTATAATGGGAAATTATGATTTATAGTTAATTTATACTAATGATTTATGATTCATAATGTCAAATATTAAAGAAAAGAGAGTGTTTCTGAACTCTTGATCTTTTTAGCAGTTAGATTGGGAAGTTTTTCTAATGCATAGTATTGATTGATGTTGTTTGTCTATTTGATGATTAACTCCTGAAATCAATTTGGAGCTAACTTAGTGCAAATTGGTTTTGAAAGTAGATCAAAGAAGGATTTCAGAATTACTTTCTTCTATTTTCTCCCATGCTTGTCCAGTAATCTGAATAAAGAGGATTTCAGAAGACGAGGGTGATTTAAAGTGGTTCATTGGCAAGATACTACACAATGTACACATCTAATAAAAAGAAATAAGTTGATTCTCCTTCTCATTTGGACTCTGAGGAAGAGATCCATTTTCGTCATAGACTCTACAGGTAACAACAAGATAGAAACCACATTTCACAGTAACAAAGCGTGATGCATCTAATTTGTGGGATTTTTTTTTCTGCTTCTGAAGAACGGGAGTTAAAAAAAGTAGTGACAATTGCGATTAAAGATGCAGTAGGTACTACTAGTGACATTACACAATCTGAGAAGAGTAGGGGTTTTCCAGACAAAACTGCATTTAGAATAATGCCCTGGCTGTAATTATACAGATTATTTTCCTAAAGCAGTGCTCCCACTGACATTGTGGCTTCATTATGCACTCACACACTTAATGAATGTACCTATTGCACACAGAAACCATCACTTTGACGCTGAGCTCCATGGAATTGGTTTGAAAACCTACCTGTGTGTGGCTTGAATGATCTTGAAAGAAAGTGAAGGTTCATGTCCTGGTGTACTTAAAAGGAGGCCAGCTGTCAATCTAAACTTTGAGTCATGGGCTGCTGCAAGCCCGGAATATCATGCAGGGTGATAAACCTCTGTTTGCATTTGAGATGACACTTTTATATAAAAGGAGCACCTATAAATAGTTTATAGAGGGTTAATTAATGTTACCAGCATGTTACAGACATAAATAAATAGGTACATGCACCCCAACAGAAAGCAGTAGGTGGGGATGAGCTTTTGTTTTAGACAGCCTGCTCACCTGATTGACTTACTCCGGCCAGCTACAGTAATTTATTAAAATGTCTATTAATAATGTAGATAGATGTAAGCTAAATTTATGTACTCCAGGTGACTACAGCATTCCCTACAGAGGTTTGGGTGTATGTTTGGATCACCTCAGCACGAGTTGGGAGTAAAAGTCAGGTTTCCTAAAAGGGGTGCCAGGGGTGCCACTGTAAAAGTGGAAGGTGAGTGCAGGTGTCTTATTGCAGAATGGGCTGTAAGAGCTCAGCTGCATGAACACAAATGTCTTTCAGTGCTCTTATCTGCATCAGGGCTGTGGAAGAGCACTGGCTTCTGGTCTCTGGACTGGTGCAGTGTGTTAGCTAACAAAAATTCATGGGCAATTCATGGAGTTGTAACTGGAGGGACCTCAGTCAGCCCATGCATGACTAAGGTACAGATGTGTTCTTCCTCTCTCTGACCCAGGTGATATTCCAGAAGATTAGGGAGTGTGCTCTCACCCCAAAATAGTCTCTGGCTTTGTCCTGCTCTGTAAATAGGACATATGGATGCAAACAGCCTGAGGGTGAGGATGAAACTGAAGCCAGTTTTTCTGGTGTATGCAAGGACACATTACCTTGCGGGCCATTTGTAAAAGGCAAACGCTGCTCTCTTCAAAAAGAAGAACAAAGTCTTAAACAGTTTTCATTTGCTTTGGGAGACATTTATAGTCAGGGTTTACTGTCTTCATCTCTTTACCTCCACACTGGAGAAGACTGGTGTTTTGAGGTATTTTTAGCCACATCATAAAGACAAGCACCATGCAGCCCTCCCTGCCCACTGGGCTGCTCTGGATCTCCATTTTCTGGTGCCCACAGTATCAGGTCAGTGGTAGTGCTGCTTGACATATGATTGTCTCTCTAGATTAAACCCAGTTCCTTGGTCTCAAGGTGTTCTTATTTCCTGCATATTACAGGGTAGGCCTGCTAGCTACAGGGCAGGAGGGGAGAGGAAAGGGGGATGCAGACAGAGGAGAACAGGCTGTGCTAGTGCGGGTCACTCTTACTCTCCCAGCTCCTCATTCTCTGGTTTTTCAGCTGAAGTGAGTATGTTTAGACACCTTTTTTTTTTTCTAACAGAGTGGGGAGTAACTGGAAAAGTACATTTTTAAATGAATAAGATAATTTTACTCTTTCACAGTAGGTTTTTTTTTCTGGATATTGGTAAAAGTGATCCTGTGCTGTCTGCCTGCATAATTAACCTCTTGCCCCAATCAGTTTTGCTTTTGTAAGCCTGCATCTTCTGCTGATACACATGGGTAGGATTAATCCCATTACAAATTTTATGCTAATTAGAATTTTCCATGGATCTTTTGTTTTCACATAGACTGTGGCTTGCAGGAATCTTCTTCACTTATTTCATTATAATTCTTCTGCTTACTAATGGCTGCACTGTTCCTTTCAACAAACCAGCTGAAAAGTTGTCTCTCCTTTCTGTGGGATACACTTGTGTTCCCTGCTCTAAGGGGGACTCCAATCCAATCTTTCATTCTTTTCTGAGCATTACAGAGAGGACAGAGACATGATTTCCAAGTCTGTGTTTTCTGTGTGCTACTACATTAGAGACAAATGTAAAGAAAACAAATCCAAATCACAAACACACCTGGCATCATCCCACTCCCTGACCTGTCTTGTGTGTGTCTTCCCTTCATTCTCTTATCACTGGGGCATCTCTATGCCTTATGTGAATGGACTTCTTCCTGAGAAAATCTTAAAGCATTATCTACAGTACATGTTTGGATTTACAATGGAAATTTACAATAGGAATTGTAGAAAAAGGCCCACTGGCAGAGGAAAAATGCACTAGCTGAGGGTAATAAAAGAGGAGTTTTTTTGCTATTACTATTTCTTTGCTTCAAGAATAAAGATAAGGTGCCAATACTTCAAAATGAGAATCAATGGGCAATTTAGCACCCAGCACACCATAAAAAAACCACATAGTATCAAAGCACAACAAATAAAAAGGCAGGCACTATTCAGAGAAGCAAGTAAGCTACTGTGGAATATCTCCATAAAGTATAAATGTAGTCCACAAAGCAAGAGTGACTGCTGCTTAAAAAAAGCAGCAGGAAATTTTATCTTTCTTATTATACTACACACTGCTTCACTAGGCACTACACTGGTTTGTTTTTATTATGCATCAACTGTGTGTGGGAGTTCATGCATGTGGAGAGCTTGTAGCATTCGACCAGACTTGACTGAGTGATGCAAGATGCCTTGCTAGTATAAATGAAAAAAAGGAATTGTCACAGGGAAAGTCTGGTTGTGGGGAAAAACAGGGAAGGATGGAAATATATTTTGAAGAAAACAAATCAGTCAACCGCAATTCAAGAGACAGTTGCTAGGAACCAGATTTTGAGTCAGGAATAAAAACAGTGGTTTCAATAATAAATTCTGGTGACATTGAAGAGTTACTACAGATTTTTATGCCACTACTACTGAGATCACAAATTGACCACTTGTGTTAAAATCCTTAGAAACAGGAGAGGCCTCAGTTCTTTTCACAATCACAGTAAGTGTCCTGTCCAGCCACACTGTGCTAATTAAGGAAGAGAGCCCTTGTGATAAAATTTTCAAACAAGTTATGTCAAGTTGATCACAGACAACACGGAGCTTGTTCTCTAGCAAAGGAATGCCTATTTAACTCTGACAGTGTATGCAATCGTTCTGTTAAGTACAGCAACTTCCTTGTTGTCAAAGAACAATAAATAACTTGCACCCATTTCACAGTTAGACAAAACACAGCAAACTTTAGTTACTTTGTGATTATCAAAAACTAACTATCCTTAGGAAACATTAAAGGTTTTGCTGGGCAGGCACACTGCTCAGCAATAGAGCCAGGATAGTCAGTGCAAAGGACATCATGATATAGGAAACCCTACCCTTTGGAGGACATAATCAGTGTTTCAGGATTGTCTCTGTACTTGAAATTTTGCTAAGAACTCTTTTGCAGGTAATGAGCCATTCTGCACATGTTCATTGCTATTCTAATTCTTGCTTTTTCTTCATTTTTAATGTCTAACAAAACAATTTGACTATCTTCTCTGTATTACTGGTATGAGCCTTAAATTCCAGAATTATTCCAGCTCACATCAGCAAAAAAATACAGAACTCAACCCTTAACATCAGAAAAAATTATGGCAAGTAATTCAGCTGGTGTCAACTAGTATTACTTAATGAGATTGATGAATTCAGGAATATGTTCACATATATATGACTTCCATAAATGTCTGGATTGTCAGACCTTACATTTCCTTATTTACTGGTACTAATATTTTGTATCAAATAAATTTACTATTTGCTCAATCTTTTACTGTGTTTAAATCTCCATGTGTATTATGCAAATGCTTACTAAAAACACAGGCATGAACTTCACTCTCAATAGAAGAAGTGGTTTAAAGTGTCTGCTATTTTGATTCCAAGAGTTAAATTAGAGTCTCTGAATAAAATTTACAAGGGTGCCTAGATGGCTTAGGAATTTACACCTCACTTACTTACTTAAAAAAAATAATAATTGTTTGGACCTTTGAGATGTGTCCTGTGACATTCATGTAGACACTTTAAAAATTTTACCTTAGGTCATTCTGACTAAGATTCTGCTGACAGACCTGTGTGGTATTTGCAGTCTAGTGAAAAAGGTGTGTGGGACTGAATGGAAAATGATGTCAAAAATACTGAGGAGCCAAAAGTCAGACTTGCACCATCTCTGTGAAACAGGACCACTATTTCCTGGCCAGATGAAATGTGGAGTGTGGCATAGTCAGAAAGTGGAAAATCAAAAAAGAAAGCTTTTCACGGGTGAGATTTTCTCATAAAATGGTCTGTGCAGTGAAATAGTAGAAGATTCACTGTGTTGGCCCAGCAGCACCACCTTGTGTATGAGTGCTCACTTTACTCCATGTATTACCTGTAAAGACCTGGCAGGTTTTAGTGTACATAATGCTGTAGCAGCACATTATATCTTGCATATAAAAAAATGAAGCATATGTCAGTCTAGAGGAGCTGGTGTACTTCTTATAGCCAGTAACCTCTACATGCACACAGTATTGATAAGGGCATTTTTCATAGAATCTCCAGGACTGTGTTAGCGATAGGTTACTATGAGGCTCACAAAGCTTTTCACAGGGGTTGTACAAGCATCTGTGATTATGTACAATGAAAGTTGAAACTGCTTTTGTTGAGAGTCTGTAGTCATCAGAAAGTAAATTTGATCCATAAATAATTAATGAACCACTGTATGAAACTTGTTCCAAATTTCAGTAAGGCTGGAACAATTCACCCCATGAGGACAGAACTGAGTGTCCATGCAGGTTAGAAGGTGTTTCTAGATGAAGACTTAAAAATTTATCTAAATACTGTGCTCCATTTCTTTTTCTTCTTTCAGTACTCTACTAGCCCAGCTTGCACTCTCTACCTTTAGAGTTGGATGAAAGATACCAACTGCAGACTGAGGACATACCTTAAAGCCCTGTGAAAACTCTGTTTTCAGTATTAAGCAGTATGAAAATAGAAGGACCTAAAACATACAAGACTGAGAACATAAAGTGTGGTGAGAATGCATTCAAACTCAGAAAGATCTTTGTTCCTATTTCTGCAATACGAAGTATCTCTGGTTGGTATGAGCTCAGTTACTCAAGTATTAAGGATTTTCTCCCCTCAAGAGTATTCCAGGGTCAGGATTTTGACCTGACAGGGGCATCGCTGAGTCAGCTGCAAAAGGCAAGATACAGAACATGTTCCTGAGCTTGACATCTCTTATTGCCTGCACCAGAGCAGTCTCTAGCAGGCAGGGTTTATAACTTAATCTGCAAAAGACCCTACTTGCTTTGAAGGGCAGTAGGATAACAAAGTTGCTTAATGTAAATTGTTGAACTGGGTTTGCATGGCAAGGTTTTGGTAGCAGGTGGAGATGCAGGGGTGGTTTCTGTGAGAAGCTGCTAGAAGCTTCCCCCATGTCAGATGGAGCCAATGCCAGCCATCTCCGAGATAGACCCACTGCCATCAGTAACGATGGTAGCGCCTCTGTAATAACATATTTAAGAAGGGGTGGGGGGGGGCAGGAAACATAACCTGCATAATACCACCAGCAGTCAGAAGAGATAGGAGTGAAAATATGTGAGAGGAACAACTCTGCAGATATCAAACCCAGTGAAGAAGGGGAAGAGGTGATCCAGGTGCTGGAGCAGAGATTCCCCTGCAGCCCGTGGTGCAGCCCATGGTGAAGCAGCTGTGCCCCTGTCGTCATGGAGGGTAATGGGGGAGCAGAGATACACCTGCACCCCATGGAGGTACCCCACGCCGGAGCAGGTGGATGCCCGTAGGAGGCTGTGACCCCCTGGAGAGCCCACACTGGAGCAGGCTCCTGGCAGGACCCCTGGCTCTGTGGACAGAGGAGCCCGGGCTGGAGCAGGTTTGCTGGCAGGACTCGTGACCTGTGGAGATCCCACATTGGAGCAGTCTGTGCCTGAAGGACTGCATCCGTGGGAGGGACCCACGCTGGAGCAGTTCACAACGAAATGTAATCCATGGGAAGGACTCATGTTGGAGTTCATGGAGAACTGTCTGCTGTGGGAGGGACCCCACAC
>NW_010102808.1:41110-55033 GCF_000699245.1 Pterocles gutturalis
AAGGAGCAGCAGAGACAATGTGTGACGGGCTGACAACAACCCCCACTCCCCAACCCCCTCTGCTGCTGAGCTGGAGGAGGTAGAGTATTAGGGAGTAAAGTTAAGACCAGGAAGAAGGGAGAGGTGGGGCAAAGGCATTTTTAAGACCCAGTTTTGTTTTCTCATTATCCTACTCTGATTTTGGTTGGTAATAAATTAAACTAATTTCCCTAAATCAAGTCTGTTTTGCCCATGACAGTAATTGGTGAGTGATCCCTCCCTGTCCTTATCTTGACCCATGAACCTTTTGTTATACTTTCTCTCCTCTGTCCAGCCGAGGAGGGGAATGAGAGAGCAGCTTTGGTGGGCACCTGGCATCTAGCCAGGTTCAACCCCCCACAGTTGTCTAAAATATTTTTCCAAACATAAATATATACCTTGTAAATGTTGCACCAGTTCACTTTGACACCCAGAATTAGTAGTCCTGAATATGCCCTGCATGCTTGCCTTTGTTGCTTGGAGTAGCAGTAACTCTGGAAAAAACACTGCTTAAACTCTGTTCAGAATCATGAAAGTACAAAAGGCATGAAAGTAAGCCCTGCTGCTTATAGATCTTCTCTGTAGGAAGATTATTTTGGATTATATAACTCCAAGAAAACATATTTAAAAGATGCTTTCTTCAAGTGAGCACATAGCCTGTAAGTGGCTGATTTTCTACCATGATGTAGTTCTTTACAGATTAGGGTAACATACTACCGGCTCCCTCACACTCATGCATTCTAAATATTCTGCCAAATTTTCAATAGTATATGGTGCTGCCTGCTGCTAAATCATACTCATATGTTTTATAGAGTGCTAATCTTGAACCTGTGCTGACCATGAGGCTGGCAAATGACTATGTTAGGCTATGCCCTCACACCCGCTGCGACTGTGCCTCAGATGAATATACCTGAGTTAGCTTAAACTAGCTGCCTGGGGCAGTGGTAGCTAGGGAGCTGCAGTGATCTAGGAGATGCTAAATACATCCTGAGCAAACACTTGGGCATTTAGACCATATCAGGGTCTACACAGTCACAGCTATGGCTTTAGCTGACTGTATCTACCTAGTTATTAGCTCTGGTTGTACCCCTTGTAGTCACAGAGCTGACTGCCGAACAGACATACCTTAGCTGACAGTTTAGCATTCACCCAGTGAAAGTGGCAGTTTCTTACGAACTTTTCTGTCAGCAAACTCAAGCTGACTCAAGAAACTTTTCCAAGCCAGTCCATTTTGTGTTTCCTGTTATTGTGTAAACTCAGTAGTGTTATCACTGCAAGGAAAATACAACCACTTGCTATTAAGGAAAGTGATGAAATTAAATCTACATTAGCCACTGGAGAGGTAAACAGTTGTGTCTGAAATCAGACGCTAGTAATTTCTAGTGAGAGGGAGGTTGTTACCATGAATTTACAAAAGATGTCTCCTTTCATGTCAATGTAGTTTGCATTTCTTCTTCTTTCCTGAGCTGCACTGTGGGCTAGAGCTGAAAATGGTCAGTTGTTGGTGACAGATTTAAATTACTATTCTTTCTGCATTGATATGAAATACTTTTGACATAATAGATCAGCGCTGATCAAAAATAAACACAATAGCAAGAATGTCTGTGCATCCTTGTTTCTGCATTCAAGGCCTAGCTCACAGTGTTTACTCATGCCCATTTAAACATTGAAAATCACATCCTCTTAAGCTGAAGGCCTGTCTGCCTACCTACAGTCTGCACCACACTTTACATGAGGAAACTGAGTACCCATATTATTAAAAGTTATTCAGAATCAGCAACAGCTGTGTTGCCTTGGCTGTTGGAGTGCTAACCACTACCACACTGTTTGGGTTGGCCTTGACAAGCTTTCAGATTAAAAGTACTCTGACCACTAGTGTATCTCAGGGTGCACAAGGAAACTCAGAAGCACCCACTCCTGTGAGGTTTTCTGTCTAGTTTTTAGGGTTTACTTGGTGGTTTTATAACAGAAAATATATAACACTGTTGCAAGTGTTGAGGATTGGCTTTGCTGAATCAAAGACTCTATAAATGGCATGTTCCTGAACCCTCATAACTCCATAGCAGTTGTGGTGCTCTTGACCAAAATGGCTTTATGACCTTCATTTCATTGTTCCTCTTCTTTCAGGGAGTATTGCTAGATACAGAAAACCATTTAATTTTGTAACAATTGCAACTGTAGCTACATTTTGAAACTATTTCCAAAAGTATGAAAGTCAAGAAGGTAGTAGTCTGTGCATTTATGAAGGCAGAATCAGGCCTGTCCAACCTCGTGGCCTCCTGTGACAAGCAGACTAACTTAGTAGATGAGAGGAGAGCAGTGGATGTAATTTATCTTGACTTCAGTGAGGCTTTCAACACTGTTTGCCATAACATCCTCATATGCAAACTAATGAAGTACAAGCTAGATACATGGACAGTGAGGTCAACTGAAAACTGGCTGAACTGCTGGGCTCAGAGGTTTGTGATCAGCAGCACAAAGTTTGACCAGAGACCAGTCACTATTGGTGCCTCCTAGGGGTCAATATTGGGGCAAATACTATTTAACAACTTACTTAATGACCTGGATGAAAGGACAGAGTACATCTCACAAAGTCTGCAGATGACACAAAATTGGTAGGAGTGGTCATTGCACCAGATGTGTGTGCTGACAATCAACGGGATCTTGACATGCTGGAGAACTGGCCAATGAGGAATCTCATGAAGTTCAACAAAGGCAAATGGCAAGAAATACCCTAGGCACTAGTACATGCTGCGGGCTGATCAGCTGCAGTGCAGCTTTCCAGAGAAAGGCTCTAGGGTCCTCATGGAGATCAGGTTGACCCTGAGCCAGAAATGCACCTGTGCAAGAATTTTACCACAGAGAGTTACACACCCCAAGAATCTTCCTGGGCTCTGCCTAATTTACCAGAAAATAGGTGGTCCACTATGCCAAACACACCATGTCCAGTGAAATAATGTTATGGTGCTCATGGTTGATCACTTGCTTGAAATGTTCTCAGGTAAAACTGTTTTAGGGAGGAGAAAGTAATAATCTTATGTAAAGTCATTGTTTTCTAAAAGCAAAACCAAATGCCCAGCTGCAGTTTTGCAAAGGAAGTTTTTTCCCTCACTGCTAATATGTCTTCTTTGGATTAATTTCATCTGGTTTTTGTGCATACAGGAAAAGCCTGAGTTCCTTCCACAACGTCCCTTTTCATATGAGACAGTGTAAAACATGTATAGGTCATGCCTTAATTTTTTCCAGTCCCAAAGTTTCTGTTCCTTCTCCTCATCACACTTTTCTATCATAAATTAGAAGTCAGCATCCTTTGGCCTTTCAGAAAAAACCAGTCTGATACTGAGTGCTCTCTTACAGAAGTGCAATAAAGCTAGAAACACACTCTCCCAGTGCCCTCAACAGGTAGCTCTGAGTCCTGCTTATGTGGATGGGTGTAAGCAGCTACACATCTACTTAACATTTGCACCAAGCCAGACCTGAGTTGAAGAAATGCTCACAGTGAGGGAGTACAGTCCTGGAGGCATAGCTGTGAATCTCTTTGTTTCTGCAGATTGTGAAAGATAACTGTATTAGTCATATACAGTGGTGGATGGAGGAAGGGGAAGCCAAGAGGAAGAATGGGAACAGATATGAGCTGCCATCAGGACACTTCGTCTCCCCATGGTCCTTTATTTTTCTCTGAATTGAGGCCAGCAATAAAAACCAAGATACTGAGGGCTAAATTAGTAGTCCTGGTGGCCAGTTGCACCCCACAAGGCACAGACACAGTATCCCTTTGGTAGAGCAAGGCAAAAGGCCACACTGAGCAGAGGGTCCATAGGTGATCAATCTTTTCTGTGTAACTTGGCCTCCTTGGTCAAACAATAGGACTGCTACTAAAAGAGAGTGACAAAGAAATCTAGGAGCTATAAGACACAGTGGGTAGGAGAATTTGGCTTGAACTTTAGGACAACTGAATATGTACCATGAGTATTGTGTCTGAGCTCCCATTTTAGTCAACTGAGAGCAATTCAAATATAGTTGTGTAGAGATGATTGGGCAGTAGGCCATTTCTGCCTGAGCTCCTGCTATCTCTCCAGAAGGACATGAGTCTCCCTTACTATCATACCTACCAGCCTATGATACCCTAGAACATCTCTGGTGGCATTGGATACGTGTGATTGGGCAACTGGATTGCTTCCTGGGTGCAGACCATGACACAAGTCAAGAGAGACATTCAGCTGAACCAGTGCAGCTATCTACCTATGGGTGGGTTGTGCTGACTGGCACAGAACTAGTGGAGTGAACCAGAAGCTCCCAAGCAAGATCTGGTGCCACGTGAGATGTCCTCAGGTGTCTGAGACAACTGCATAGGCTGGCAGGGTTGTCACAGGACCTATGGAAGATCCATACTCCCCTAGCAGGGCAGCTGTACCTCAGCTGGGATACTCTAGGGCATCTCAAACACATGCATGGACAACTGGATCTTACTCCCACTATTACTCTCAGAGAAGGAGTGCTATTGGCAAGCATACAGTTGTCTGCACAATGAAAACTGTGTTTCTTTTTCTCTACTGTAATCCTTATTCAGCTAGTGGTGTCTCTACAGATAATATTTGCACGAACATGTGTCATCCTCCAGGGCATGTGCAAAATCTTTGCTTTGGCTCTTCTCTTATGTCACTTGGTTACAGGTAGTTTTTTCTATTCCCCACCAGCTGGCTGGAGACCTTCTGGGAAAAGAAGATGCAACAGAGAGCAGAGTAAAGTTGTGTATTTATGGTATAAATTGCTATGAATTGCCAGATTAAAAAAAAAAAAAATGCACTTTGGCACTGCAGAAAGGCCTGGTGTTTGCTCACAAATGCCTTACGACTGAGCACATGGATAATGAGTGTCACTGTGCTGCCAGCCACTCAAATGGAAACTGAGGGTGGAAAGAAAATAATTTTAAAAAGAATTTTAAG
The DNA here is from genome assembly GCF_000699245.1 of Pterocles gutturalis. Classification (NCBI taxonomy): domain Eukaryota; kingdom Metazoa; phylum Chordata; class Aves; order Pterocliformes; family Pteroclidae; genus Pterocles; species Pterocles gutturalis. Next base: position 46,075 of record NW_010102808.1, read on the forward strand.
TGTTGCTCCCCGAGAGAGGTATGTAGGGGAGCATGGATGCAGAGCCTTGCTCTGAGGGGCAGAGTGCTACCCTGCAGCCTCCAGTCCCTCAGTGTGGTTCAATTGAGTCATGCTCCTTAATGTGTTGCAGATTTGTACTTGTTCGCCTCTTTTTTGTTGGTTGCACATATTTGGAGAATACACACGCAAGTGTCTGTGGAGTAGGCAGAAAATTCAGTAAATGATCATCTCAAAGCCCAACTATGAATGTAGAAATCGGCGACCTCATGTCTTACCTACTCCCTTCTAGCCATCTCAATTTAATCTGCAATGTATGATTTACTACCTTTCATTTTCACTTCCAGGCTCTCTTGTCCTAACCTAACGAAATGAGAGCAACAGGTACCTTTTAGTCTACTTAAGTTGTATCTAAAGCTGCATTTTAAAGAAAAAAACTCTAAATTCTTGTCAAAGCAGCTATAATTATAATATTTTAATCTCAGAAATTGCCATCTGTAGTAATTTACTCTGTGCTTTGACACTGTACTTTAGCTGTGGAACAGTTTACATTGCCAAATGCAAATGTCATTAAATCCTTATCCTTTTCTTGGATTATTTTTTTAACTAAATCTTGCTTTTAATTTAGATTCATTTTGCATTGACGTTTCAAAGCAGAAGATGCTTGGAGACCAGTTTTAGTACTACAGCTATAATTTACTCTGGATGCTGTTATAACCTCTCCATGTCAGAAACTTGGATTCCAGAAAACACTTCAGGGCTTTATGTCTGCTGTGCAAATGGATGGCAGGCTTCATGCTTGTCCAAGAGTTACTGTTACCCATAAGACTCCACACAGTGCAGAAGCTGTGCAGTTACAAACACATCACTGCTTGGGAGACCAGTAACAACCACAAGTCTTGCTATTTGGCATGAGAAAAGTAAGATTTGTTTGTTTCTTCAGTTTTGCAATTCATCACATGTTTTCTGTTGTTTCAAACTTTTCACATAAGCTGTACTCAAATTTTCATGGAAAAAAAAACCTCATTCACAACTCAAATAAAGGGATTTTTCTCTGGGGACTGTGCTCAAGTTATGGTAAAACTGAGGAAAAAACGTATTGATGTTTAACCTCTGGAGCCACTCAGTATTATTGCTGACCTTATCTCTGTCAGATTTGCGCTGTGCAAAACCCTGCTGGCTACATTTGTTCTTTGTTGGCATAAAAAAGTGCTGCAGAAGTTTTTTACTTCCCTGTCATTTGTCATCTCCTGCCTTATTTCCACCCCCTGAAATCCATCCTTTCCCTATCTGTCCGAACCAGTAAAATGCCTATTCATTTCCTTTCTCAAGGGCACTACATTTTCAAATCAGCCTTTTCCTGCCTTCCCCGAGACCTGGACAAAAAGGAATAGCTTAATTTAATGAAAAAAATTGAAATTTCAGCATAAATGAACTTACGGACACCATTCTACACATTCCACATTGGAATGAATAAAAGATATGGATCCAACAAAAAACAAAAATGGTACATTCATCAGGCAGTAGCCCTGCTAGCAGCATACCCACCTTCCCAGGAAATGCCTGTACCTGCTTGACAACATTAGATACTCATCCTATAATAACACAGTTGTTCGTTTGCTGGAGACTCTGGCTGGAGTTTTGGTATTTGTACAGGACTACAATTCTTTGTCTTCTATTGTGTTAGTCTTTTTGAACTGGATAGAGGAAGCCCAAGGAGATTGGTCTTTGTGCCTTAAATTAAATTGAATTAATATAGGCCACACATTAAATACATACTTTGGGAAAGAGGACAGTCTGTTGTGTGTTTGAGCAGTGCCTAACAACTTGTTTAAGTCCAGTTCAAGACTGGAAGGAAGTTTGCAAGTGCTGTGGTAGCACAGATGACAGGAATACATACAAGTGCTGACATAAACATACCACATTTAGATTTCAAGATGTAAGAAGGAATATTCATCTATGACAATTTCAAAATATTTTATGCTACTGAATTGCAAGATGATCTTCCTAACCTCTCAATACATATTCTTCTGTCCACAACCACCAGCATATTACACTCCACACATATGTCTAAATCACACTGCTTTGAATGGATTTGTGATTTATATGTGGTATGATGTGTATACACAAACAATATAATATTTCCTTTCAATCAATTCTCAAAACAGTTAGGTGTCTTATACTGGAAGCTCAAACTTGCTTTTAGTAAATTGATCTGTACGAGCACTTCTGCTAACAGAAGTTGAGCTACTGATTTATTTTCACATTCATCACACATATTTTGTAAAACTCTCTCTTCAGGAATTCTCTGCAAATGCATTTGCTTTTCCTAAGAAAAAGTATAACAACTACTTGGATGTCCATAAAAATATCTTTGAATGAAGCTGAAACCACAGTGACATAAACCCTGACTGTAAGTAATTGATTACGAAGTAACACGACAAGTGCCCTATCCAGGACTGCTTGCCAACAAATGCTTAGACAAGGGGGATTACATCTATTTTTTTCTTGATACTGCAAATCAATGGTTCCATCAGACAAGACCAAAGTATACTTTTTATTTTCACACAAAGTTAGATTTAAAATGCTATAATGAGGTAGTTGGAAAGAGTCCTGTGGACTTCAATGGACTTTGGGTCAAGCTCCTTGGCCCCAGACCAACAAAGCATTTCAAGGAGACTTTTTATATGTTCAGATATGTATTGTACTTTAGAGGATTTATTAAATCTAAGTTTCCAAAGGCTATTCTATAAGTCATACTTACTTGTGTCATGTTACTGCCTCAGAGTTCTTGTAAAGAAACAGGTTTCGACTGATCAAGGGACTCTATGTGCAGAACAAAAAGTTCTCACTGAATTGCAACCAAAGGCCAAGAACATATCCCACTAAATAATCCCATTGACTGACTGAATTCTTCACTCTCTAACATTTTCTTTTGCCCAAGCATCTAAAGGGTCTTGTTTCAGCCTGTGTTTAAAGGAAGGTTACATACGATTTGGGAATGGTAGGCACCATCAATAACCCTGTGGCAATTCTTCCATATGCTCGCATACCACACAGTAAACCGACTGCAATGGCTGTCTCTCCATGTTGTGAAAGTGATGGACTTCATTGAAAACCAATCAAAGAAAATTTTAAACGTACATATTGCATTGATAATCCGCAAAAAAAGTAGCAAAACAGAATAGATCGTAAGCCTTAAGTCTGCATGAGATTTGATCAGCTCTAGGTACTGGTAATTTGAAATTGGCTTCATTTTTTCCAGTAGTTCAGTGGCATTGTATGACACAGAAAATGAGGGAGAGCACAAACACATCTCTGCACTGGTCAAGAGGTAGAATCGCCTAGGTAGCTAAGACCTGCCTCACTTCTGTTTTTGGTTGTTAAGCTCAAAACTGAGAATCTCAGCTTTGTATTCGGCCGTGACTAGGAAAGCTGAAATCACCCCAAATCCATAAGCATGTCAACATATGTGAGGTGAGGTACATTGCTCAGTGCGTTCACTGGGTGTTTGGTAGTACATCACATGACATAATAGTACATGTTTAGATCACTCCCACTGTTGCCATCGTGGCTATAAGGCAATAGCTTCCTAAACCACCTCTCACTGGTGGTTTTACATGTGCCTATTTTCCTAGTCAGTCTTAGGGCAAAACCAAAATGGTGAGACTCCACAAAGGATATTTTTCAGCCAAGAAACGAGGATATTCACTCTTGCATTGATATACAAGATTTCCTGTCCAACTTCTTCAGGGGTTTGTACATGTGCTGTGACCTACTTATCTGACTTTGCTAACCCAGCAGTGTGGCTTTCATCAACCCATCCTACTCATCATTACTCCACTCTCCTCTTCCAGGGGATTTCAAGCATTTTATGTGGCATTGTTCTTAGAACAAAGAATGTAAATTGTCTTCATATTTCTTTTCTTCTTCAGGTGTTCTATACTCTAATCCCACACTTCAACCAATGTGTTTTTTTGAAGAAGGAGCTGGTCGCAGAAAGCCAGCCTACAAGAAGACACGAAAGGCTTGACTGCAATGAGGTGTGTGCTACTGAGAGATATTGCGCTGGATGTACAATCACATACACTAACTGTTTGTCCTTGGCCCAATAAAACAAAATGCAATAACTTTGGTTGGAGGAATTCAGAGATAGATCATGCTTACACCATGATGTATCCTAATGCTTAAGGCATGCAAGAAATGAATTAAATCCCCTCTAGCAGAGGAGGAATTCTACCCATATGGTTCAGAAATGCTGAATAAACTTTCTGCTGCATTATGAAACAAAAACTGGAGTCAATGTGATTGTGTTGTTACTCTGTGGATGAGATTCAATTGTTTCCACGTAAGTCTCTGGTACTATAGCAAATGCCCAGGGTTATGCTACATGCTTCCCAGGTGGTACACCGGAAAGGTCCAGGTCTCCCAGAGATCCATTGTCAAACTTGGTCCTATGTGGATGTCGCAGGTATCACTGGATCTATAAAATGTCACTGAGGCTTGTGTTGAGGCAATTGAAGAATATCCTCTTGTCTTCTGAGATTGGACTGTTGTAGTTGTCTAACATGAGAGTATTTAGGTTATAAATATGAGCAGACCTAAGTTCTTTATTGGGATGAAGAAGGAAACAGTCTGTCCCAAACCTTGGCATCAGTTTTGGCGAGTTCCACTCATAAGTATTTGACTTACAGCTGGTAGTTTCATCGGGTGACAGGGCACACAAACAGGTGCAAAGATGTTGTGCAGTCTTCTGATGTGTAAATCAAAGCAAGCTTGAACTCGACTCAAAACAATTGCCAGGAGTGGCAGGTAAAATGCTATTCTTATTGATGACTATTAATTTTAGCCTGTTGCATTCATTTAAGGGCAAATGATGCCTGGTTATACATACATCACATGCCCAGGCAAGCACACAGAAATACACAACCAGGGTGCTGTTATTGATGGGAAGGTTAAATTTCAGGTGCAGCTTTATTCCTTCCAATGAAAAATAGTTTTTTCCAGAGCCTGACTTCTTCTACTTTCTTATGTTAACTTTTAAAGACATTGGGCCTAATTCTGAGCACATTAAAACAGGTGTAAATGAGAAATAATTTCACTGGGTTGAATTGTGTTTCACTTACACATCAAAGCAAACGTTTCTTCTGAAGGTCTTGCTGTCAGCTTCACATTCAATTGAACACATGTAGCCTTTGAAATAGAGAGGAGCCGAACAAGGCTTTTAAGCAAATCCAGAAATTAGTGAAAGTCATTATTCTGTATCTGTATTCAGAAATATATTTTTTTTTATGAAGACAAATTCTATATTATTAAAATTAATAGAAGATGTTCACAGGCTTCTCTAGTCACAAAATAATGAGTCATACACCAGCAACTCACTTGGGTGTGTGTAAGTTAACTGCCCTTCATTAATATGGCACTGTTATTACATATCATTGTGACAAGACACCGACATTGGCACCAGTGTTTGCTACAGATAAGAATTTCAGCTGATCAGGTAGATATGCTTCAAAGAGAATAATCACTGACCTCGGGTTACTTTAATCTGCACACCTCTGTATGTACATGAAATATGCCATAACCATCTTCTAGCCTCTACTGTGTGAAATTTTTAAGTCATTTCAGTATTAGAGTACACTTTATCTGTATATAGCACTGAGCTTAGATGTTTCTGAAATTCCATAACATTAAATGGAAACATGTTCTTGTCAGTCAATTAGTCCTTGAGCTGGATTCTCAGCTCATTCACCATTTTTTGCAGGGTGAATTAGCCCTTTGAGAAGTGGATGGGGAGAGGCATAAGCAGTGGTTCAGTACTGCTTGATTTCTTTTATATTTCCTGATGAAGGGCATGACACTGCAGTTGTGTCAGGCTGACAGCATCTAAGTGGTAACTAGATTGGGGGGGAGGATATAAAAGCAGCCTGGATTTGTCAGCTCCCATTGGGGAGCAGCAACACGAACTAAAAAGACTGAAAAGAGGCTGGCTCAAACTTCACTAGCAGAAAACCTGGATTTTGGTGCCTCAGGGATGAGGGAAAAATGAACAGTTTGATTTTGCCTCAGTGCCAAACACCAGGCACTTGAGCTGTTTGGGAGGCACTTGAAGTTCTGAGATGAACATCCACGGATGAGTTCTGCTCCTCTTTGTCCTTGTCCCCTCAACCTGCGCAAAGTGTAGGTACTGAGCCTCAGTAACAGAAGTGAGATCCCCCAAGCTGCAAAGTGAAGAGGAGAGGAAAGCAAGCCAGGCTACAGCCCTCCTCTTTCCTAGGACTGTCTTTGTGTCCATGCAGCTTCTCTCTCCATGCTGAAACAGCAGGGCATGTGGGTGAGCAGCCAGGACCACCGCACTGCATGTTAGCAATGATGATGTGCTGCCTTCATTCCAGCACAATCAGTGTCTCTCTGGCGTAGTATGGGAGGTCTGCTCTGATGGTGCTGTGGAGCGGGGACTGCCTGGTCAGAGGCACGCCAAGAGCTAAGAAATCCAGAAGCACCTCTCATTCTCACTTACCTAACTTTCTTGCCACAGCCAGGCCTGGGTGTGAATGCAAAATGAAGAAAGAAAATACCCAGTGAATGAGGGGAAAGATTTTGGTACTGAGAAAGAAAGCTACATGGATGCTGGAACTCACTATGGACTGAAATACTGAGGCCAGGAAAGAAATGGAAGACTGCAGTCCTATTAACTGAAACTAAAACCTACTCAAAGAAGGAAAAGTGTCTGAAAAACGTGAGATAGTGTAATTTTATTTGATGTGAGATAAAGAAAGAAGAGACCAGAACAGAGTTTTTAGAAGCATTTAGGTACATAATTTGTGATACTGAAGCTCTGAAAGTGAGCCACAGCTTTCTTGTTACTAATAACACACTCAGTTAAACACCAATATACAATTGTCTCACTGAGTTGCCTTCATGTGTTATATCCTAATCATGCTAGTTTTTCTCCATTGCACAATGGAGAAGTGAGAAGTGTATGCTGTTTTTAAGACTGGTGGGTTTTTTGCAATATAACCTTACAGAAAGGTCCAAAACTAAGTGCAGAGAAATTTGCTTTCCCTGTGTGTAATGGGTGACTATGATGACTTGCTACTGACTTACTGCAGTAATCCTCTCTTGTAGGAAAGCCAACAAGCTGACATTCATTTGTAGTCATAGAATGGTATAGGCAGAATGGTTTGGATTGGATGGGATGTTAAGGATCATCTAATTCCATCCTTCCTGACCCAGGCAAGAACACCTTCCACTAGATCAGGTTGATCAAAGCCTTGAACACCTCCAGGGACAGGGCATCCACATCTTCCCTGGGCAACCTGTTCCAGTGCCTCATCACCCTCACAGGATAATATTTCTTCCTAATATTTGTCTAAATCTGCCCTCTTTCCGCTTATAACTGTTATCCCTTGTTTCGTCACTACACTCCCTGATAAAGAGTCCTTCCCCATCTCTCCCGTAGGTCCCCTTTAGGTACTGGAAGGCTGCTATTAGATGTCCTTGGAGGCTCCTCTTCTCCAGGCTGAACAACCCCAACTCTCTCAGCCTGTCCTCATATGGGAGGTGCTCCAGCCCTCTGACCACCTTTGTGGCCCTCCTCTGGACTTGCTCTAACAGGTCCATGTCTTTCTTATGTTGGGAGCCCCAGACCTGGATGCAGTACTCCAGGTGGGGTCTTACAAGAGCAGAGTAGAGGGGGAGAATCACCTCCCTCGACCTGCTGCTAACGCTCCTTTTTATGCAGCCCAGGATATGGTTCACTTTTTGGGCTGCAAGCACACATTGCTGGGTCATGTTTAGCTTCTCATCAACCAACACCCCAAGTTCTTCTCCTCAGGGCTGCTTGGAATTGCCCCAACTCAAGTGCAGGACCTTGCACTTGGCCTTGTTGAACTTCATGAGGTTTGCATGGGCCCAGCTCTCAAGCCCATCAAGGTCCCCCTGGATGGCATCCCTTCCCTCCAGCATGTTGATCGTGCCACACATCTTGGGGTTGTCATCAAACTTGCTGAGGGTGCACTCGATCCCACTGTCCATGTCTCCAACAAAGTTCTTAAACAACACCAGTCCCAATATCAACCCCTACAGAATGCCACTTGTCACTGGGCAAGCTGACTGAAACTCTTTGAGTGCGACCGTTCAGCCAATTCCTTATCCACCCAGTGGTCCCTCCATCAAATCTATGTCTCTCCAATTTATAAACAAGGATGTTGTGCAGGACAGTGTTAAATGCTTTGCACAAGTCCACACAGATTATGTCAATTGCTCTTCCCTTATCCGTGAACACTGAACCCCATCATAGAAGGCAACCAAATTTGTCAGGCATGATTTGCCCTTAATGAAACCATGTTGGCTGTCACCAATCACCTCCTTATTTTCCATGTGCCTTAGCATAGTTTCAAGATGATCTGCTCCATGATCTTGCCAGGCACAGGTGAGGCTGACTGGCCTGTAGTTCCCCGAGTCTTCCTTATTTCCCTTTTTTAAAATGGGGGTTCTGTTTCCCCTTTTTCCAGTCAGTGGGAACTTCCCCAGAGTGCCACAACTTCTCAAATATGATGGACAGTGGCTTAGCAACTTCATGCACTATTTCCCTCAGATCTGCAGATGCATCTCGTCAGGTCCCATGGACTTGTGCCCCTTCATGTTCCTTAGATGATCTTGAACCTGATCTTCTCCTACAGTGGACAGTTCTTCATTCTCCCAGTCCTTCCTTTTGCCTTCTGCGACTTGGGCAGTGTGGCTTGAGCAATTACCGGTGAAGACTGAGGCAAAAAAGTCATTGAGTACCTCAGCCTTTTCTATAACCCTTGATGTCCTGAGACAGATTTAATTCTATCAGGGCTTTAGTTTTCCTATCCTGATCCCTGGCTGCTTGGACAATTTCTCTGTATTCCTCCCAGGATACCTGTCCTTGCTTCCACCCTCTGTAGGCTTCCTTTTTGTGTTTGAGTTTGTCCAG
>NW_010102808.1:55145-69735 GCF_000699245.1 Pterocles gutturalis
CTTTCCCTCAAGAGCTTTATCCCATGGTACTCTACCAAGCAGATCCCTTAGGAGGCTAAAGTCTGCTCTCCTGAATCCAGGATAGTGAGTTTGGTGTGCGCTCTCCTCACTGTTCTAAGGATCTTGAACTCAACCATTTTGTGGTCACTGCAGCCCAGGCTGCCCTTGAGCTTCACATTCACCACCAGTGTTTTCCTTGTTGGTGAGAACAAGCATAGCACCTCTCCTCGTTGTCTTCTTTATCACTTGCAGAAGGAAGCATCACTGCATTTCAGGAACCTTCTGGCTTGTTTATGCCCCGCTGCATTGTCCCTCCAACAGATACCAGGGTGGTTGAAGTATCTCATGAGAACCAGGGCTTGTGAGCATGAGGCTGCTTCTATCTGTCTGCAGAGGGCCTCATCCACTTGGTCTTCCCGGTCAGGTGGCATGTAGCAGGCCCCCACTATAATGTCACCTGTCCCTGCCCTCACTTTAATCCTGACCCATAAGCTCTTGGCCAGCTCCTCATCCGTATAAAAAGTATTCTTGAGACGGAGTCTGCCTAACACATTATCAAGTTTTTACCAATGCAAAGCCTGTTAATTTGTGCATCTCCAACTCTTCAGGTGCAAGGAACTGCAAAAAGAATGTAGCAGGCCCCCACTGTAATGTCACCTGTCCCTGCCCTCACTTTAATCCTGACCCATAAGCTCTTGGCCAGCTCCTCATCCGTATAAAAAGTATTCTTGAGACGGAGTCTGCCTAACACATTATCAAGTTTTTACCAATGCAAAGCCTGTTAATTTGTGCATCTCCAACTCTTCAGGTGCAAGGAACTGCAAAAAGAGTATTTATTGCTTTATCCATCACACAGGTTTATCAGGTGTTTTCATTCATGACTGTGCATCAGTGTGCTGCACTTAACTGCGTTTAGCAACTATGTGCTGCTGCACTGTGTGAATGCAGGTTTCAGAAAAATTGAACAAGTTTTAAGGAACCATTTGCATCATCTTTCCTTGGACAGTTAGTAAGATGAACAGATGGAAATATGAAAACTATAGCAATGGAACTAATTTTGTATCGAGTTTCAAACTAATAACTCAGGTTTGGGACTTTGCCCTGCTGGATGCTTTCTCTGTACCTGGAGAGTTTAAAGCAACATACATGCATACGCGTTAACAACTGAGATCTTCAAGCGGTTTTCTGCCATTCTGCCATGAGGCAGTTTGCTTGGGGCGATAATCTCAGTATGCATCATAAGACAGACAAGAGATAAATAGCATTTTCATGAAGCTGATTTTTGATTGCCTTTTTTTTTTTCCATATATCTAAAATGAAAGCAATTTGACTGGAAAGTGAAGATCTGCTAATTGCCTCTCAATATGTCATCTGTTTCCTCAGAACAAAACAAGTATGTTTATTTTTAGTGAGAAATGTGAATATAGGCCCATAATAGTGAGAGCAAGTGGGGCATGGGTTTAGGGAGAGTCCCAGGTCTCTTAAAAACATCCTAAACTTCAGGCTGTGGCCAGTCTTCTGTTGGGTCGGAGTACACAAAATCATCTTTAAAAATTAGAACAGATGTGGTAGAGGAATTGAGAAATAACTTGAAAGCCCAGAGACCCTTTGAATCTGGGTTTTCAAACTTCCATTTGACCTCACTGCCTTGGGATGAGGCAGAGTCCTGTCTGTGCAGTAGAACACCACATTCAAGTTAGTTTAAGTGGACATATCTGCACAGCACAGCCCTACACACAGGTGCTCCCTCAGCTCCCAGACACACTACAGCAAGAGGACTTTTGTGCTTTCTGTTCATACAGCTTCTAGCTGCAGAGATGGATAATTCAGTGCTACTTTGGAGATCACTCACACTGGTCTCGGTATGTCCAGCCCTGTGCATCTGAGTGGGGACCCAAGTCCAGGCTCTGGGACCTTCCTAGTGGAAGCTGCACCTAACCTCCTTCCATACAGCAAAGAAGTTTCAATTCACGAATCTTCCAGGAAAAGGCAAACAAATAAACATCAAGCCCTGCCTCCCCAGTTCTTTGTCAGCTAGCTCAGAATCTGATTAGTACAGAAACTCTTCTTGTTCAAACCAAGGTTTAATTCCCTTTCCATGCTTGTTTTTATCTATTCAGTGCCCTCCTTTCCATAGTTGGCCCATGATGCCCATGCAGCTTCACTGTTCAATCATCTTTAGGGTCCTTACATGCATCTGCATAAGTATCTCAAGGGCATTCACTTCCAGTGGAGACTAGTAGAGTCATTTGTCTACTACATTACAGAGCAATAAATGCTGAAAAACCCAATTTAACATTATTTTGGCTGACCCTTAAATGCAGAGACTACCTCTGCTTTATAAGAGATGAAAAGTGAGTTGTCTGGAGTAAATGACTTGCAGGAAAAGGTTTGGAACAGATCAGACCACTTGTGTCAGTTTTCATCCTGAGGGATGTCTGTCAGTTGTCTTACAGAAAATGTACTTTTAGAAAGCAAAAAATATTTTGCACTAAACCTCAAGCTACTCGCTCTGCGTTGAAAAAACTTCTAACAGCAGAAAAACATTAAAGCAAAACCTGTGAATTAATTACAGCAAGAAAAGAAGGCTAGAGACATAAAGCTTTCTTTACTACCAGTGTGTTACAGAATACAGTAATGGAAGACTGCTTAGACACAGTTGGGGAAGAAATTATTGCCTTTTTATTCTGTGTTTGTGCGTAACTGACACAGTAGGGTTTAATCCATGGTATATTCTCCTAGGTTGCATCAAGACTCATCTGCTAGGAAACTCTGTGGGATCCTAGTTCTCCAATTTTGAGGTCAAAAAACTGGTAGAGCTCATCTGGAGCACCAAGGCTCATCTGTAGACATCTGCAGCCCCTTGTAGACTGAAGGGAGGTGGCAGGTGTCATATGCCTTCTCAGAAGGAGTCTAGGGAGCCAAGGTCTGGAAGAATCTTCTCTTGTATAGGTAAAAAACTCTACTTACAGAATAATTCTCAGCAGTACAATGTTAAATATAGGGCAGTATGGCCTATCTTGACCTGTCTTGGATCTGGTACTGTTTAATATTTTCGCTAATGGCCTGGATGATGAAAGATAACATGCTTATTAAATCTACAGATGACACCAATCTGTGAGGGTTAGTACATGTAGGGAAGGGCAGGACAGACAGCAATTTTATTCTGTATCTCAGGAGTCACTGCATGAGCAAAACTGTCATCATGCAGCACTGTTATCACACGTGTTCAGCACCTGAGGCAGGTTTCATCTACTCAGTAGCAGTAGCAGTGGCAGTAGGCAGTACAGCTGGTTGCGTGCTAATGGGGTCATAGCTGTTATAGCCCTTGTATCCTGGAAAGTCATGGGGATTTGTGAGGCAATGAGTTTAGAGAGAGCATATCCTCTTAGGGTCACCCTACAAAGGCTTGATCATCTAAAAGAGACTTAGCAATGTACAGTGTGCAAGTAAATCGCAAATTGAGGTGTGCATATGAAGACTTCTAGCTCAGACATGACCTGCAAACACTTCCACAGCACTTCAGCACTTCTGATTTTTTCATTGTTTAGCTCACTAAATTGTGCAGTAATTCACTTCAAGAACAGTGGGAAAAGGACTACCTGCCTCTCATTATCATGTCTCCTGGAAATGTCTAGAAAGCAATGAAATTGATGCTTTAATATGTGTGGAAATTTACGAAAACAACAGAATTTGATTTCCTAATATAATTGCTGAATTGATTTGCATATGCAGTGAACTACTATGATTTTCTTAGTGGCAATAATAAAGTAGTGTCTGCAGTAATTTAGCAGGTGTTCGCAGCTATTCCAAGTGGATGTAAAAGGTTACCACTTTGATTTAAATGGTTCATTCAGACTCTTCTTTCACTTTGCAGAAGTCTAATGGAAGATGAAAGGTTCAAGGTAGTGAGAACAAAGTGCATTTGAATCCAGGGTATAATTTATTTCCTGAGAGTCTGAGGGTTTTTTCATGTCTTTAGGACATTCTGGTAAGGGCTTTTTTCTTTCTTTCTTTTTTCCCCCCATATCTAACTTTGCCTATCTTGAAAATGGAGTTTACATTTATTTTGCAACTCTATTACATCTAAGTCTATTTTTGTTCAAGAGAGACAAAATACATTAACTTCAGCATGAAACCGTTGTTGTATACCATTCTTGAATTCCCATTTTTAACTAATTCTAATGGCAGAGCTATGCCAGAGTGGTAAATACAGGTGAATGAAGCTGTTAAACTCCACATTTCTTGCTAGATTAAGACATACTTTTCCTGCATGCTTTATAACGTGAAGCTGAGGGCACGGTTTATGATAATACAGCAAATCGTACTCAAGGCGAATGACAGGGGAAGTTAGTTACTGACACCTCTCCACAGACTTGTCTGGGGTTTCTCGCTGATGAACAGTTTAAATCCTTGTGGTGAGAGTCATGTGAAATGCTTCTGGCAAGCTTCACCTTTCAGTTAAAGATTTCATGACTTTTTAAAATTTTAGCCCATGGTTATCAAAGCCAAGAGAACTCCTCACACAGGTGATAGGCAGGAAATCTTCCAGAAACATTCTCCCTCATCACAGCAGAAACATAACTATTTTATTTCCATTTCCATGTCTGCAGGATAGAAAGGGGGAAATGCTGGCAGAGAAGGGTGTGACATGAGTTAGAAACTACAAAAGGAGAAGAACAATTAGTAAGAAATATTTGGATGTGTCGGTTTCTTTAGGGAAGGAAAGATTTTGGTTAAGAACACAGCCAGTCCCTAAGATTCCCCCAACTGGTTCCTGAGCCTGCTAAAGGCTTCTTGTGTAACACTGGAAGAGACTCTCAGGTCCAGACCATATTAAGTTTCCTAATTTCTCATTCATTTTGAGGACCTGAATTTCAAATAAGCCTTTGGAAGGGGTATTTATTCTTTGTGCTTCCATGCCTATCAAATTGGGAGTGTCTAATCCTGCCTGCTTCCACAGGAATACGGGGTAGTTAATGGCTTACATTTCTGTGAAGTGCTTAGATATGACAAGGAGAGTTATTACAGGTAGACAAAGAGAGAAAACACTGGAGTTACTTCAGTCCCTCAACTTCTAAATATGTCCCAGAGATCTTCTTGTGGTGTACATTAAAGTTTTAGAAGTAAAGTCTCCCTGTGTTTGCTGAGTACAAGTATACATGACAGAAATGTGAGTTCATGAAGTTCACTCTTCAAACACATTATTTGCTCTCCTGAGTCTCTAACAATTTGCCTTCTGCAATCTGCTGGGGATTTCACATTTTAAGAGTTAAATTGCTTCAGTCAAGTTAAAAGCAATCATGTCTTTACTTCTGTGTACCAAACCAAGTTACTCCTCCTCCATTTTCTTTCTATCAGCTAAGACAGTGGACTCCAGTCACATTTTGGCTTTTTACAGGTAATCAAACCTTCCTCTGTCCCTGCCTTCTTTTCTGCCAGACTTTCAGGAATAAATAGTGAAGAAAAGGGCATACCAGGTGGTCACCATGGAGAGAAACACGACAAGGGATTAAGAGGGAACTGTGTTTGTGGTCTGAAAAGGGCACAGACATGAGATTTATGGGACAGTGGGCATGACAAGGGAGTAAGTAGTAACATGGAGAAAGAGACAGGAATTCTGGACTGGAGTACGAGGCCTGCATCATCCATATGGCCGAAGATCCTGGGCAGAACAACTCAGCTGTTACTTAAAAAATGGTGTTTGAAGGGGAAATCTATTTCTACTGACGGGTGAAGTTACTCCTACCAACAGTAGGAGGATCTGGGCATAAGGGTTTCATTCACAACATCCTGGAGTCCCAGATACCTTCCCTCGGAGTTACATGAGGACCAGAGAACTTGTACAGATTCAATTGTTAAAGGCATTGTTTCTGATGGAAAATTCAGTGAAATGTTCTTTGCTACACAATTTGGCTAGATGAATTTTGGAACACTGTACACCTGAAGAGAGTTTTTCAAATCTTCACCTTTTTGGGTGGACCTGTAATTCTCTCAATTCATTATGTTGGTTCATGTGGGACTTAGCAGATTTGCACTTCCTCATATCGCATTGCTGTTGGCCTCACTGAGGACTACAAAGGTTTCTTCAATAATGAGGAATATCATTCCAGGAAGAAGAGAGATTTCTCAAATTAGTGGAGTTGTTTACTGTTTTTTCCCCAGGCTTCTTTGCTTTGAAAATGCCATTTAACATAACAACACAAGATCAGACACACTCATGAAACTGTCCTGCTAGTTTTAGCTATTAGCCAGGTGAGTAGGTTGCAGAGTCTGAGGCTGATTTTCTTTATGTCTTTAGCTGAGCAGTAGATACGGTCTGTGTTTCTCAACTTCAGGCCATATACATGACTGTGCTGAAACATTTAAGGTGATGTAGTTTTTGAGGCATTTTGAGTCTAACATTTTCTTTGTACTTTATAAAATTCTGTGATGTTTCTGAGTCAGAGCTTGTGTTTATTCACAAAAATTATATCTTTGCAAAGGAAATTTATCTGAAACTTTTAAATCACCTCCACATTCACTAGAACATGGTCCAAATGACCCCCAAATTACAGAATTAGTCTTCACATGAAGTGTTTTATTTGTTTGGAAGCTTTTTTTTGCACCATAAACTGTTTCATTCCGCCAGGCAGCTTTCTGGTGTTACTTATCTTTCCAGAAACATCAGTTTTGTCTATAACAAAACAGATTTGTTGTAGAGAGGATATATTGCTACATTGAAATACAGGCCACAGAGCAAATGATCTTTTTTCTGATATGTCTCTTTATATAACCAGTGTTGTCATGACAACTGCAGAGCAGAGTTGCCTCTTCAGTAGCAGATGCATGACTAAGGGCCTTTGTCTTACTGATGAACACGTCCGCAGTTCTCAGTCTCTCAGCAACAAGAAACACAAATATCATCCCACTCAATTCCTACTAACAGAATTTTCTGCGTAAATGACACACTACTTATAAACAGGGCAAACTTTTGATTCTGCCAGCACTTTGCGCTTCACAGCCAAAGCAGCTTTGCAGACTACACATGGGTGCAGAAACCATGATGGAGGGAGGAGCAGAAGAGCTCCCCACAACCTTCTCCCTTGCGTAATATGGCAGATACCCCAATGCATGGCACTGATTGGGTGAGAAATCCTACCATTCATTTAGATTCACAATGAATCTACTGCAACTTTTAGGTGATACCTTGCAGTGAGAATGTGAATAAACAATAGATGTACTAAGTTATAGAAATAAAAGTCTAGAGATTTAGGTTCCTTCCTTGTCTCAAAAAATGAAGTTATGCCTGGTGCTCACATACCTTGTGTCTCAGTTGCGTCACTTTAAGGCTGGAGGCAATACACCTTCCTCACTCTCACAGCTAGTATGATCAATATTTTATTGATATCTGAGAGATGTTCCTCCACGAACAGAAGCAGAGAGTGGAATCAGCATTAGCCAGTGACAGAGAGGGGTCAGGCAATGAGCTTATGCTGCATTTAACTGAGCCACTGTGATGTCCTGCATTAGTGGACAGGGGTTAAAGGTAGAGTGCTTTGACAGAGGGCTGGGAAAAATGGCGTGTTTGTAAGATCATGAGTTAGTTACACTTTGAGATTTCTGGTGGACTCACACTAGTAGCTACCCTTCCAGCTGAACTCAACAGGGTCTCACAAATTCCCTTGGACATCCCAGCTTACATTGGGATAAGCAGCATATACATTGGATACAATTTAAAAAGTTACACAATACCTGGGTCAGAGAGAAAACAGGAGATATCACTACACACCTCCAAGAAAATAATGTTAAATACCTCAAAATGAGACCAGTAATCTTTGGGAGCTTTGTCTAATCTACCTCTAACTATGTAAAACACCACAGAAGCATGAAAGCATAGGCAATGTATCTGAATAACTATTTTTTCCTGTTATTTTGCAATTGTCCAGTGTTGCAGTGCAATATCCAGCTGTCTTCACTGCCAAGAAATTGAACTTGAAATAGCGGAGTAGCCTTCTATAATATTCACTGTGCAGGGAACAGAATTTAAGTACCCAAAGTGTATTAAGGCCATCTCTGATCACACAGTTTCTTGACATTGGGTTTTCACCAAACAGAGTTCTATTAGTCTCTGGTGCACGGCCTGTTGTAGTGGGATGCAATACTCTGGGTCCCTGTGTATTAAAGGTGAAAACACTTGCTCAGAAAGGGATTCCAGTCAACTATCCCACAAAGCCATCTTCTGTTTCACAGTTTCTTGCTAGCGTGTTCAATATTGCAGTATGACACTGATGATTGCTAACATCTTTTTGGATAGCAGTCTAGAAAGTTTTAAAATATATAGTCACTGCTGACCTTCAACTGTCATTTGCATGTGACTCAGCTTTTGATTTTAGGAGGCATAGGTGCGTCCATCTGAGATGGTCATATTAGTCTCCTTTAACAATCAACAGAGAGAAATAGGCACCTCTTGCTTTCCACAGACTGCAAAGGGAGCCAAAGGGAACTTACCTGTGTGTATTGGCACCACATACATGAGGTTAACTCCATCCATGACATCACACTACCACAAAGGAAAGAATCTGGCAAACAGCTGCGAGGGTAGAAGCAGCAAAGTACTACGTCAGCCAAACTCTATGTGTACACCATTTGACAAAAAGTAACTGGTTGCATTGTTACTTTTGCCACTTAAAAAGGAATCTCTGCCAAAGTAGGTATTTTATTCTGTGTCATTTGGAATGGGTTCTGCATTTTCCTAGTACTTTCTCTGCACTTTTCTGTCTGGAAAGCATTAGCTTAAGTAATTACGTGAAGAGCATAGCTGGGGTAGGTGTGCCAGGAACTGGAACCTTTCTGGGCTTGTCTGGCTATGAGGCCCAGGGCTTGTCCCACAAGAACCAGCTGATGAGGATGACAGCTGAAGCTCTGAAATCAGGAGTGGAGGATCCTCTATTCTAAGCAGAGTTGTAGTTTCCCCCAGTTTACACAGATTTAATGAATCCTGAACCTTGTGTGAACTCTGCAGGGAAAAGTGCCAATGTCAGCTTTGAGGATCCCATGGCACCTAAGAATATTATATCTGGCAGGATGGAATAGCTTTGAGATCATTTATATTGTCATGTTGATTTATTTACCTGTCATAAACATTGAAAGGAAATATTTCAAAGTTTAGATCTTTACAAAAAGCCTCCAGTGTCCCCCTTAGAAATGTATGAAAATAAAGATGAATATTTCGGATATACTGTTTGATCACACTGCAAAGAAATATAACATCGTTCATCCACTTCAGGGAAGTATGGCAAACTTTGCAGGGTTTGAAAAGCCCCAGAGTATGGGTACGCATGTCAGATGTGTGGTCTTCACAAAACAAGGACAAGCTGTCTCCTCACTTTTCTGACGGGCCTGGCAAGGCCTCTGATGGGAGGTAAAATGCAGAATGCTGTCTGAGGAGTCACTGGAGAGCTTTTTACTCAGGCAACATTTTCTTAAGTAGTTGTTTGCATTTTGCGCTTCACTTTGAGTTGTTTCCATTTGTTAATCAACCACTGCCACCTTTGATATTTATTAATATGCTGCTGGGGAAACCGTACATCAGACACCCTCTGAATCCGGACAGATCTTGGGGGCTACAGCCGGACTACCTTGCAGTGCTGAAAGGTAATTAAAATCGTTCCTGTTCTGCTCTCTGTTTCCAGCTGCAATACAAGGCACTGTTTAGGAGTACAGGGCAAGGGATCAGGCTGTGCCAGGAAGCTGCGAATACTCCATATGCCTCTGCTCCGCTTCTGATGCCAGAAGGCAGTTCCAAGAAGGCATATGCCAGCAGGGCACTGAAAGGCTCATGCAGCTGCTTTCAGTTGGTATTACATTGTAATAAGGGCTGATGTGGACTCTTTGACCTACCCTCTCACCATGAAAACAAGAAAAAAAAAAAAAGGGAACTGGTCGCTTTGGAACTTGCTTTGGTTTGCTTTTCCCCTTCAGGTGTTAAAATGGCCACACGCCACTGCCCAGGGCCCACAGGCTGCACAGCCAGGCCAAGCTTGCCCTGGGCACCCAGCAGCAGAACCCCCAGGGAGGCTTTTTTCCACTTGCAACACCAGTTGGCAGAAAAAAAGTTGCCAAGGGCAGGCAGGACCCCACTTCCCACACCAGCAGCCCACTGGCCAGGCAGCGTGAGCATGCTCAGTCACCACAGAAATGGCCACTGCGCCGAGGCCCACGGGGCTCTGCCTCTGCCTTCCTCCTCCTCCTCGCAGCCCTCCCCTTCAGCGGGCTTGAAACACAAAATACAGCTAGCTGGTGGAGGGGATCTGTCTGAAGAGAACAGTACAGTACACAGTCAAGAAGAGGCTCAAGGGAGAAGCTGTAGCTGATTTCCTATTTAACCTGGCCTAATGACAGTGATAGTGGTGAACGCTGTGAAGGGTAGAGGGGAGATGGTGCCTGGTGGTTGCATGGGCTGAGGCAGGACTGCTGGCATGCCTGATGGCAGGAGAAATTTTAATTGTGTTTCCATTGAAGCAGCACTGTACAATGCAGTGCTTTGTAAGGCTCACTGCTGTATCATTTACTGCCATGTTTATATGGTCAGATCACGTAAGGGACTAGAACTTATTCATTTTTTTTCCCCCTGTAGTTTAGGAAATAAATTTCCATATATATACAGTCCTTTCAGTGAGTCAGAAGATACAAGATATCTTGCTGTCATTGTAAACTTATGCAGGGACACTGCTCAGCACGATGTTCAGAAATGGCCTTTTCAAATGCTTGGACTCATCTTCCTTTTAATTTCTGGGATCTGGAGGGCTCTGGCTACCTCATTTTACATGTCTATTGGACTTCAAATTCCTGGTTCATTTGTGCAGCCTGGTGGACAATGGAGCTCTCTGTGTGCAAGGCAGAAAGAGGGAAAAGTTTCTGCCAGAGAAGCAGCTGTAATTAGAGTTTTTCCCTATTCTATGTAGCTCCTTGATGACGAGGATCTAAAGCTACGGGCACATGATTTCACACGCAATTTGGATTGCAGGTATTGCTTGTGCAGTGTGATCACATGGAAAAAGACGTTTCAGTGTGCCAACACTGCCAGTACGCAATTAACAGAACAAATTAGGTATGCAAGTTTGAAAGCGGAGCCAGTCAGGCTAAAATCTGCTCTTACACACCATATTATCTCCTTCTCCTCCCAACCACCTCCTCCTCCTCCTCGGTTTTAATACGAACTGTGTTGGCATGGGAAACCAGCAATGGGAGAAAAACTTGGAGCAAGATTGGAATTCGTCATATGATTTTATGGAAATCAGTGGGCCCATATAAAAGAGGCATTCAAGAAGCACCCACTTCTGCAATTTTTCCTCTGTCTGAATTAGCTGGGTTTTCTTTGTAAACTTATGAACAAGAAGTCTAAAATGCTCTGGCACCTACTGATAAATGACACTGCTGCTTCTCATCAGATGAGCCTTAGGAGGTCAGTTACATGTTGGGAACTTAGTTGAGGATTGTTTTCTGCCATAATGGAAAACAGCTGCAGAGGCAAACCTGCCAAACCTGAGTATGGTAGCAGAAAAGCTGCACTGTATAGGGTAATTATTCACTTCTGGAGGAAGCCAACAAATAGAAAACCCCTTCCTTAAATGCCCTCAGGGCCTCAAAGAAAATGATGTAAAGTCAAAAGCAGATGACTGGAGTTTCCAATCCTATGTCCTCTAGCACAAACCCAGCAGGGAAAAGACAAAATGGTTTCTCAGGTGTGAGGCTATGGGATAAGTGGGAATATTTATCTACCCTGCAGAAATACACGCTACGTGTAAACTCTCCCACTCAGCTGCACACTGAGTAAGGCAGCTCTGTTACTGAAACATTAACCTCAAGCAGAGGAACAGCAGGAAATACATGGGGAGGTGATGTGATCAAAACTTAATCAGCTACAGCTATCACTCAGTGATCATCTGGCTGCTGTCTGTGAGTGTGTTTGTGCCAGCTGCAGCAGCTCAGGAGGAGCCTGGTAGTGGGAGTCACTCCAGAGAGTCTGGCCAGTGGGCCTGGGTGGAAGTCACAGGTTGACAGCAGGAGATGGGGAGATCTGGAGACAGCAGGGAAGGCCAGCTGGAGCAGCAAGCTATGCCAAGGAGCAACTCAGGGACACTATTGGAGGGAACAATAGGGTGAAAGAAGACAAAAGTCTCTCCCCTTAGTTTATTAGAAGACTTTTACAACTTTCACTGAGTGACATAGACCGCCTTACTCAATAACTATCCTGTGGCTAAAGATACATATCAGGACTTTCTTCTCTTAGAACTAGTATCCTGACTGGATGAACATAGTCACACCATGTCTCATATGGTCATGGACTCCTGTCTAGAGAGTGGCAGCTCTCCCTGTGCTCCCTTGCATCCTGTGAGCAGCTACACAGGGTGAGCTTGGGGGAGGCAGAGTCCCCCAGCGCGCCCTCCAGCAGACATAGAACTAACTTGGTTCTCAGCGTCACACCTCAGGGTGGTTCTGTAAGTGACAAAAAGCTGTATTTAAAGGATTCACTTAATTCTTCTGTAAGCATGGAGTAACTGTGTGACTGGAGAAACAGTCAATAAGAAACTGTTCTCGCTGTCTGCCAAGAGAAATGTCAGTGGGAGCCAATTTTCTTTGCTGTGAGGATTGTTAGTGCTGCCCACCCAAACTTGCCACACCAACAGCAATATACTAAAAACATTTAAAAGCTCTTCCAGTGTTGTAAGAATCACAGTGATCTTATGACAAAAGTCAATTGTACATAATGCCTGACACTGTGAAGTGGAAGATAGCACAATGGAAAATCACTGCTAGTGCCAAAGGCCAGCACGACCCCTGAGTGTAAATAACTGACTTGTAATTTTAAGAACTAAAGATAAAATATTGTTCTGCAGTCCTCAGCATATATCATAAAGTATAGTCAAGTGTAGACAATTATGGCATCAGTATAGGCTATTCAGAAGTATCAGAAACATAATACAGAAAGAGAGGAAGATTTGTTCCCGTGAACAGATCCATGATAAAATTTTGTAAATTAATCCATAACACACAGAGTTTGAAATAAGAAAATTCAGATAAATCGGTACTTGCAATCTCCTGCTCCATTTGCCTGATACCTCTTACAAATAGGCAGTAGCTTCCCTTGTCTTCTTATAGCATCTCATAATCTTTGTAGCCTATGTTAGCCTATAGTCTCCTTAGCACAAAACAATAAACTTCAGAAAGATATTGAGTCTGGAAGCGTGATTATTTTCATATATTGTCTTGTAGCTGCTGTGGCAAATTCTTAAGATATCATCGGGAAGAACTCAGTTTGCTTCCCGTTATACAAGCGTCTGCAGACCTATTGCCATAGAATTTGGTTCCCTTTAATTTAATTTGAAATACTAACATTCTCTGAAACAAGCAGGCATACCTAGAAGTGATTATTTTTTACAATGGTTTTGCAAAGGAATTTTTGAAAACAGATTGAATTCAGTTAATGAAAGTTCTTAAACTAATTTTAAGCAAAGGGATAAATATTCTAGTGTGTTGGATGGATTGATCACCTCCTCTTGACAAATGTATCCTGTTTTCCCACTTTCTGTTAGTTTCCAATGTGCAGTTGCAGACATTAAGGCCAGCTAAGCTGATGCCCCAGAGGAAGAAAAATCAGCAATGCAATCAAGTACATTCAAAATGTAATTTTGTTTTATTGCTCACATACTCCAGTCCTGGAATAAAGATGGTTCAACAGATGCTTCCAGAATGTGACTCCATCTTAAAAATGACTGCAGGACACAAATCAAGCTGTCTTCATCTTCATTATCTTGGAACAGTCGCAATCTATATATAGGACACTGCATTAAAAATAACAAAAAAAATCGAACAAAAACCCCCATACCCTAAGCTACCAACACTGTCTACCATATCTATTTCTCCCTAGACTAAGCAATTTGTGTAACCCTTATTACCAGCACTATCTGGTCTTACAGGCTATAACCAGGTGCTTAATACTGTGCTTCTGGTATGCTGCTGTGGCTGTTTCCAACAAGTCCAACCAAACAGCAAATTTGTGGGACTGACATTTCTACAAAGAATTCCCTGTCCTCTCTTTTAGAAACTGGTTCTGAGCTGATGTAGTTTTGCAGAGGTGATAAACTTCTTTCTCCCCATTCTTCATTCAGTGGTGATAGATGAGGTTCATCAAAAAAGGCAATGTGTTTGTTTAGGTCAAGGGTAGGTGATGTGTAGCAGAAGTACAACAGCTTTTTCCAACTCTGTCTCAGAAACAGGAGATGACTATTTGTTCTGTGTGTTCTGGGTGACATAACCCAGAATTCGGTTGCAGTGCAACAGATGCTGAGTGTGCAGGAGCACTTGCCAGGCACCCTGCTCTGCAGACTGAGTGTAATCTCCTACTTGAGCATACTTCATATCTCCTCTGACAAACTACCAGTGAAGTGAGAGAAAAGATTGGGGTACAGAGTTGAAGTGAGCTCTAAATTAGCCTAAAAATTCCATTTGCACTTTCAAGTGATATCTAAAAAAGAAAAAAAGCCAGATAATGCTTCTCTGAGCAGCACTAACTGCCTGATGCACAGTGGTCTATGATTTCCTGCTG
>NW_010102808.1:69766-71539 GCF_000699245.1 Pterocles gutturalis
GACTTTGTGGCCCAGAGGAGGATCCAGTGCCCAGGAGAGCACTGGGCTTTCCTCTGAAATTATAAGGCTGGGGAAGTACTCTGCCACCTTCCCTGGCACCTTCTCTTCCTCAAGAGTTCAGATAAGGGAGGAAAATTTGCTTTCACTTTAGCTCTGTGGAAGCAATTGCTCCTTTCTTACCCATCATCTTTCACTTGGTACAAAAAGTTTGCTTCAACCAGGATATAAAGGTTTATTCCTTCATATCTATGCCAAGTGAAATATCATGGAAACTCTCTACATGTTTAATAGTGCTGGGTCATGAACATACAAAATCCCAAGACTTATGTATTGTTCTTTGCATTTCTATTTCATTAGCAATGGGAACTGATTTTCATGCAACTAAAAAGAGATACAGCAATTTCATAAGGCTAATGTCCATGAGGACAAAGAAAATCTAATTTGTAAAGAAA
This sequence comes from Pterocles gutturalis, assembly GCF_000699245.1. Taxonomy (NCBI): domain Eukaryota; kingdom Metazoa; phylum Chordata; class Aves; order Pterocliformes; family Pteroclidae; genus Pterocles; species Pterocles gutturalis. Next base: position 70,219 of record NW_010102808.1, read on the forward strand.
TTTTACTTTGTCTAAAAGTTGAACCTAAGTTTTTGCTGAAAGCAATAAGTCCTTAGCCCTTCATTTATATCTACAGTTTTTTGGTTGTTTTTTTTCCCAACATAAAGTTAGCAAATTTATCAGTCAAGGCCCGAAGGCATGGCAGGTTGTGCAGCCTCTCCCGCCCAGCCCTGCATAGGGACAGGCTACCCCTGCTCAAAGTCTGCTCTGGCCCATGCAGCTGAGTGGCTCCAGGTCTGGCCCCTGTGGGCAGCCCTCTTACTGTACCCTGACAATGCATGTACATGTTTATAAATATACAAACAGCTGAAAGGTGTCAAACCCAACACCTTCGGTGCAATCAGGAGTCTCATATGCACCCATCAGTCAGCATTGTCCTATCAAAGCAAAGTGTTCCTTGCAGGTATGTTCAGCCAGTCTATAGGTACTGTTTTTGAAGTTTTACTGAGTAAAAATCAGGAGTGGAAGCTGCATCAGTGAAACTGAGTATTTAGAAGAGCAAGAAAATATTGCCATGTGCCCATATCAGGAATTGTCTGGGTTTCTGTGTTACTCAGGCATAATGCAAATGCAGGATAAGTGTGTTTCATTCATGGCTTAGCATGAATGAACTCTAGTTCCCCCCAAACTTCTGTCCCTTTCCTGTCATTCACAGAAAGACAGAACAGCTGCCAAATCTAAACTAGTATAATTACAAAAACCAAAACCTAAATGAATATCTGGACAAAGCCCAGGTCCTTAAATGTACTAAGGCACTTAATTTGGCAATTGAGTGCTTGCCTTTCTGTAAAGTTTATCATAAATCTAGGTATCAAATAAGTTTCAGGCTCCAGGATAGCTTTTCAGTTTGGCCCTGTGCTGGTCTTCTGTGGTATCTCAAAGTGTCTTCTGTGTTAGAAGCATTGAATTTTCTTGACAAAATGATGCAATTAATCAAATATAGTGCATTTGACTGTGCACCTAGCAATTTTAAGATTTGGCATTTTGTTTGGTTCTGCTTAGACTCCAAACTAGCTGTGACTTCTTCAGACCTGATAACTAAATAGAGTGGCCAAGAAGGTGGCCAACAAGGCCAATGGCATCCTGGCCTGCATCAGAAATAGTGTGGCCAGCAGGACTAGGGAAGAGATTGTGCCCCTGTACTCGGCACTGGTGAGGCCGCACCTTGAATCCTGTGTTCAGTTTTGGACCCCTCACCACAAGAAGGACACTGAGGTACTGGAGCAGGTCCAGAGAAGGGCAACAAAGCCGGTGAAGGGTCTGGAGCACAGGTCTTATGAGGAGCAGCTGAGGGAGCTGGGGTTGTTTAGTCTAGAGAAGT
>NW_010102808.1:71684-88558 GCF_000699245.1 Pterocles gutturalis
TTCTTCACTGGAAGAGTGATCAGGCATTGGAACAGGCTGCCCAGGGAAGTGGTGGAGTCACCATCCCTGGAGGTGTTCAAGAAACGTGTAGATGTGGTGCTTAGGGACATGGTTTAGTGAGTTAGGTGGTGTGGGTTGATGGTTGGACTTGATGATCCTTGAGGTCTTTTCCAACCTTAATGATTCTGTGATTCTATGAAATTGGTCATAGTACGATACTGAGCATAATTATTCCAATTAGAAAATCTGCGGGCACTTCTTTGTTGTCCCTTGGCCGTCCACATAGGAAATCAAGCAGGGGTGGCAAATTGCATGCAGATAGTTTTGAAGAACAGAGTGTGTTCAAGTATCATCCCTGCTTATGGTACAGTTGAGCCATGGGCTATCAGTTGTTCAGGAGGCTGTGGAACACTTTCAAATACAACTGCTAAAGGTAGTATCAACATAGTTAATGGGACTTCTGCAGATACAAGAATAAAATACTAAATAATGTATCTAAAAATAAGCACATTAATAGAGCTGATTAAATTATCCTGTTGAAGAAATATTTTTTACCTGGTTGCAACACAGTGGCATTGTTGAAATGAAATGAGAAAACCAATGTATGCCTTAAGCTTTTGAGAAAACTTGATGTGTTTCCCTGAAATGTCTTTGTTCCAACAAAATGGTGCCTTCTAATTAAAAAAAAATGTGCCATGAAATGTTCCCATCACTTCTCATTTTATGCTTCTAACTCTCCTATGCCCTTTTTGAAAATTTCACTTGTATTGTTCTATTGCAGAAACATTTTTTCTCTCCAAAAGATGTAAAGAAATGACTGTCTCCTTTTTTTTTTTTTTTTTTTGAAAAAAATGCTTAAAATATATTTTGAGGTTAAATGTAAGGAAGAACTCATGAGGAAGAACTCCACTGTTATGCAGGTTGTGTATATGCCATGCAGTAATTAGCAACATGACACATTAAGAACACATTTCCTAAGAAAAACAGAAGCCGAGTGACAATTTTTTGTGGGTTTTATTTGTAGTTCCTTGCAGATGAAGGACTTTATTTGCTTACATAGCCAAGATATTCAAGTTTGCCAACAATTATTTAACTCTGCAGTTGCTGAAATCTTCCTAGTGCATGTTGAGCCGATACCAGATGTTCATGTCAGCCAGATTTGAGAGGCTTGAGCAAGCCTGTCTGTTAATTCTAGACCCTGAGTGGCATGACTCCCAAGTTTAATGAAGAACCTCATATGTATTTGTTTCTCCTGCCCTGACTCAGGTGTTGTTTTGTGCAGTCCAATGGCTTTCATTATTGACTCTGATTCTGTCTTAATTAGTTTGCAATGGAAAAGAAGAGTTTTGGGGAAAGAAATTTCACTCTGTCTTTCTATTGAAATCTTCTATAATGGCTACAGCAATGCCTTTGGCAGAACATCTGTGGAAGGGGACTTCGGCATGGTGAAGCAGAACTTCAATGACTTAATGAAGTATGTTCTGAGCACTGCTCTTGCTGCTCCTGAAGCATAGCAAAAGTCATGGAATTTAGCATCCAAGCTCCTTTGCAACCTTTGTGCTGGTAGAGGCTGGAAAATAACCTGATTTCCCTAAAGCTAACTCTGGGCTTGTGGCCAAAAGGTAACAGGTAGTGAAGTCTTGAAAGCTTGAAGAGTAGCTAAAATCAACAGCTGTATCTTCAGCTGGTGCAAACAAGAATGGAACGATGGAGTCTGATGGGTTGGCTTTGTAGTCTGATGTAATTCTCTTTTTATAGTCACTTTTTGTTCTTAACTTATCTGTTTAAAATGGTTAAACAGCAGACAATAAGGATAAGAAACTCCATTAGCAGTCAACTAATTCTTAATTCTTGCATGTAAGCTGTGCTTACTCGTGTGTGCAGTCATCTGCCCAGCTTTTAATCACAAAAGCAAACGGTGACCTGTGTTTATAACCATTTTCCTGTGCAAAATAGCAAAAGCCTGGTTTTGACAGCAAGCTAATAAAATTACCTGTAAACAAGAACAGTGCATTCTAAATAATTTTGTTGAAAGTTGCATTACAAATTAAGGATATTTTAAAAGCATAAACCCCGGACTTTGTCATTATTATGTTTATTCCTGTATTGATTGCATTTTTGATTTTCTCCCTTTTCTTCAGTGCAAAAACAGCTTTGGGTTTCCTGTTTCTTTAAGGAAGCATCATTGCTAGCAACCTAGTACTCAAGAGCTGGAAAATAATGGACTGGTCTATTCACGCAGCAAGGAGAAAAATGTCTATCTACCTGACACAAATTCTAGTTTTAAGGTTTCTGAGGGAAAAGGAAGAAAGGAAATATTATTCGCTGTTCTCCTCTGATAGGTGAGGTAGCTGGACACTAAACAGTTCATCATTTCTGGAATTGTTTTCCTCCAGTTATGTTATCCAGTTACATTACAAAGACCCTGTTGTATTTTAATGTAAATAGGAATAAATTGAGAAACTTTGAATATGCAGCCCAGTGCTGTTGAATGCTTCAGTGTTAGTACACTGAATAATTTTAGAAGTGAGGGAGATCTTTGAAATGAAAATTACTAGCTCCTGGTTCTGTAACTGTTATTTTTTTAAAGCTGGAATTGATGCCAACAAAATATGTGATTCTTGATGGAGATGACCTGTCTTCCCAGTAGTCTTTCTGGATTATCTTTTTCCTGTGAATTGGATCTTCAAATGTGCTTAAAAATTGAAAATATTTTTCTGCTTCAGAGGCACTTTTACAATTCATTTTAATCAGGATGCACACTATTATTCTGTGTTCCAGGTAAAAGGTTAAAAAACACTTTTTAAAACAAATTCCATCAAGCCCAAGCCCTCAGCACTCTGCAGTCCATGCAGGACTTCACACCAGTTTATTAAATAGGCAGGAAATATTCAGAGCTGTGTGAGGATTTGGCTGATGTCATTATCTCTGTCCGAAAGTGATGGAGAGACTGTGCCTGGGTATCGTTCAAACTTCAAATATGTCAACTAATTTTAAGGAAAGAGGTAGCATCTCATTTAATTGCCTCTGTAAGCAGTACCTGGCGTGACTGGATTCTTTTCTACATGTGCTTCACGTCAACATCTTTATAACTGATCTCAAGGCAAGAGTAAGGAAGCAGAGAATATAAGCACTCTCCTGCCACCCAGCAGGGAAACTTAACTGCTATGGAAACAAGAACAGCTTTATGAAAGGAGAATTTACTGGATAGGTTTGTACGATCTGCTTGACATTCTACAGATGTGTGGAGAAAAGAAGAAGTTAAAAACCATTGAAGTGTTACCACATCTTCTTCTGCATTTATCTGTTGATAGCCTGCTTAGGAGTGGGTTTGGACACAGCAAAGTGACCTTGGCATTGGGTTCTTGATCTTGTTTTGTGGAGCAGCATTGTTATGTCAGGCATTGTCCAAGCCTGAGTCCAAGCCCCAGTTAACTTACAAGCCAAATAAACTTTGCCTGATATTTACTAAACAAAAAACCAAACAGAAATATTGTTTTAAGGAAAAAAATATTGAACTTTGTTACTACATTTAACTGCTACATTTAACTTTTTGCTGTGCTTTGGCTTCGTCTGGGAGTGTCAGTTTGAAGAAAGCACTATTTCTGCCTTTTGTCCACAGATAAAATTGAAAAGCACCAGCCACCTGGAAAGAAACTTCATTTTTGTGATTTCCAGAGCAGAGCTGCACAAATGTTTGCATAACATTGAGATAAACAGTGACTCTCCTGCATGCTGGTGTGAAGCACATCTCCAAACTCTTGAGGTTTGGCACCGGTGTTTGTCAGGCTGGATGATTTGTGGACTGTGATTTTCACCTCTGTGCACCACAGCTGCCTTCATCCCTTTACAATGATCCAAAGTGAAAATGTGCTGTCATGTTTGTCATGACATAAATAGATTTATAAAGAAAATAATGCCAGCTGTCAGAAAAGACTTAAACACTTGTGCTTATGCTCATCATGAATGATCAGATTTGTTTTTCTGCCCTTCTTGTTTATGCACAATTCTGAAAGAGACCTGACCAGTAATATGAAGTACTTGCCATCTGAAATGACAAGTTCAAAAGACAGATACAGAAGGACACCCAGGCATGCTTCCTATGTAGTATTACGCACTCTGCTTTCTGTTAACGTTAATTAAAATCAGAACAGAATACCTTGCAGAAAATTTCATAAAGAAAAGAAAAATTAGAAACTATTTGTGGAATCGACATGAAGTAAAAATAAGATTCGTTTTAACTTGTGTGGGCAAAACAAGTAAATAGTTCATATTGTGAGTACAGGAACCTGCTCCAATCTGTACACTACATGAGAGAAAATGGGTAAACCAATACAACAAATGAAGCTGCTGATAAATGGGGAGGAAGTTATGTAATATGTATATGGCACTTCAGACAGCAAGGGCTTGATTCAAGTACATAAACACAAGGACCTAATGCTGTTTGATCTACCCTATGATATCCTGGTCATGCTCAGTTTTAAGTAAGTTGCTTTTAGCTATCTAGAATTAGATAAAATGTTTTCTACAGCTGTAAACCCCAGGAAGTGAAACCATGTGAACTTCTAAACAAATCACATGTATCTGCAATAGCTTATGTGAAGGAGGGAACACTTGTGCAAAAGATAACATGTGTTTACAATGTAGATAGCATCAAATTCTCAAATGATTTGATGTGGCAGATTATCTAGTTTTTCATATTTCTGTCTAGACGTTGCTACTGAAATCATAGTGCCCTTAAAACCTACATAGAGAGTGCATGGATATTGCCTGGCGATGTTCCTTGTATTTGCACAGCTAGCTCTAAATGAATTCTTTTTAGGCTCCTGCTTCTGAAAAATTAGGTGTGCAGTTGGTTCTGAATTTCTGTAGTTTTCTACTCAGTGATCAGCCAAACCCTAACAAGTCAGACTCCACCAGAGTCTTTGAAGAGAGGCTCTAACCTTGACTCCATTTTACAGAGAATTAAAAACAGAGGCATAATAGAGGATACTAACCTGTCAAGTTTAATCTTCAAACTTGAGACACATCCCCTGTGAACACCCTTTTCTCCCACAGATCTCTGCTCTGAAGCTCAGGAATCTTCTGGCTACAGTGAAACCGCTGCCACATGGCTTCTGCTGGCTGTTTTCCAGATGAGTGTTTTCTCGTTTACTTATGCATCCAGTCTGCCTGTTGTCCTCCCTTGCACACTGCTAACACTATGAGCTTTCTGAGGCAGAGGCTGTTGTTTTTGTTCTGTGATCCTCCAGCAAGCAGCACAATGGGACTCTGGTTCATGGTTGAGGCCACAGAGGACATAGTACTAAAAGCAATAATATAGACAATATGGATCACATGTTCAGAATAGTGGAATAACCAAGAGCACATTGTAGACCTCTGTGCCAAGGCCTGAACTTTGTCCACTCACCTATCTACTTTTCTTAGAGACATGCTTGCTGAAATATGTAGGTTGGTTTTAACAAAGAACTTCCTGGGTTATATTGATGGCATATTTAGTTCCCCAATCTTTATTTTTTACGTTCTTAACCATGCTGATTTTCACCTAAGTGTGATTTAACATAATTCTCTGAAAAGGAGCCACTTAATGGTTCGCAAAAGGGTTTTGTTTCTCTAGGGCTAGACTCTGTCTGACATAAGCTCAAGGGAATTTAGCTGTCAAGTATTGTCTGTGAGAGACATGGATTCAGAAACAGCTCCCATTGTCTGTGGTTCTTTTCAAGGGCCAGCTGCCTAGTATTATTTGATTTGGATCCCTGTTAATTACCAATATTTGTGGGATTTTTTTGTTTGGTTGGTTTTTTTGTTTGTTTTATGAGTTACCCAGCAGTAACTGACCTTGTAGTGAACTTAGACCAAGTTACAGCACAGCCTTGAAGGGTCAAGTGAAGGACCATGACATAGGATTTTCTTTGAATGCTGAGTGTACATGGGTTCCTACCACCTTGTCACCAGCCCAGCCATCAGCCCTGGGTCCAATCCAGATCCCAGGGACAGTGTTACAGGATGTTGCATGTGACTTGGCCCTCTCTGGTATGCTTGCATACCATCTCAGACATTCAGTTGCTTAAAACAACTTCTCACTCAGCATCAAAGACAAGCACCTAGTTACATAAGCAAACTGAAGAAGGACAGGTTATTTCTTGTATCCCTGTAAAAATATTGAGGTCAGACTCATTTCCCAAGTGTCACCATAGTTACTAGGGACCAGAAATCATGACTATGACTATGTGGTTATATGGCAGAATAAGAGGTACAAGGGACCTCCTTTTAGCCCTTATCTTTGATAATATGCCAAATGCTAAATTCCTATGCAAGTGTCTGAGAATGTGCAGAACCTTATCTTCCTTTTCCTCTCTGATATGCCAGGCAGGAGGCAATGTAGGAAGGCCCTCTTTGGTTTTTTTGGTCTAAGGCACTTTCTAACACAATCAAGATTGAAGTGAGAGTTGGGTGTCAGAGTACCTTTGAATCTGACCCATAAACCCCTTCACTGAAACTTCTTGAAACTACGGCATAGAAACTACTGAACCATAATGAAGCTATTTTGACAAAGCTCTGCAATACAGACATGGACTTGAAAGCAACAGATTGTTTGTCTCAGAGGCAGGTGTGCACTCAGGCTGTGTTTACATGGTACATGTTTGATAGGCATGAACCAACCTTGCCTGGGCTGAAACCTGACCAAAAGCTGTACTGCTTTGATTAGTACGGTGCTAAGCCCAGGTCTGTGAGGCTTGATGAGAAGCATAAGACATTGTCATAGGCTCAGTCCTAAAAAGGTATCTTGGCACAGCACTCCTCTTGGAGTATGAACAGAGGTGGCTCACATTTACTTGTGGCTCATGTGTTCCAAGTAGACACATACATGCAAATGGACTGACCTTCAAGACAATGTGATGAACTGATGTTTGCAGGTTCATTCCCCAGGCCTCACAAATATTTGCCTTGTGAGACAAATTACTATTTTTTGTCTACTGTGCTCCACTCTGCTTTGTAGTGCCCATGTTGAGTAGCAGGGCTGTAACTGTCAAGACTTAACAAAGAATTTTAGCCTCCCATCTCCACCATCAAAATTCATTTAAAAAAAATGTATAAAATATGTAAGGCAAATTTGAAAATTTCACAAGGCAAGATTTAGATCTTGCTTCTCATCCTCAGTAGGGCAGAAAGCAATGGGTTTATTAGTGTGGTTTTGAGTTCCCTGTAACTCCTTCTCTTATTGACTTTTTTTAGCTTTAATCTTGCATGGGCAATATTATCTGCTTGAGCTTTATGGGATGAAGCTCCAGGAGCAATTGCACTTAAAATATTGTTTAAGTCTGAGACAACTTGCTAGAATGTGAATGCCACTGAGAAGCTGCTACTTAGCAAGTTTATGAGATGTCATGGTTTTAAATATTAAGGACCTGAAGGAAAAAGAAACATAACTTGCAGTTGTCAACAGGCCCTGGAGAAACTTGACAATACTGTCCTTGTCCTGTTAATGAACTGTTCTTCACTCTCCTTCCCGTCGTTACAGAAAGAGAATGAATAATGGAGGGAAGCATATAATTCTTACCAGAGCTTGCCTGCCATGAGTTTCAAATTAATAGTTTATAGTAAAGAGCAAGCTAAGGGAAGCCATTCTTTGCTGTGCTGTAGTGGGACTTCTGAATGTAAACTGTATGCCTGGATAATCAGTTTGCTGTGCATCATACTCCTACCTTCTGTACTATTGAGGCTAGGCTTGACTAGGCTTTTCTGTGCTGAGTATGACCTTCATGTCCTCTCTCAAGCAAGGACAAAGAAATAAACAAACTGGAACAAGAAGGTCCAGAGAGATTACAGGCCTGATCTCGTATGTATCAATGCACACACCTTAGTATAGAGTGGCATGGCACGACACCTTCTCTATTGCTGTGCTCACATTTCTTCACAGTATCTCTAGGGGTGCCCAACTGACTATTGTCTACTCATTAGCTAGATTTTCTTCTATAAATTTATCTGACTTCTGCATAATAAGACATTGTCAGTGTTCCTTTTCTGTGTCAAATTCTGAAGAATTATTGCTGTGTACTCTTGACTGAAATATAGGCTTATATCCTGCTAGTGTTTAAGCAATGATGCAAATAAAATTAGTAACATTATGCACATGTGAAAACTTTCAGAATTGGGGCCATAATTCTCATTTGTCTTTTTCATGCAGTGTATTTCATATTTAAAAACTGCAGAGCTCTGAATATAAAAGATGAGACTTTCAAAAACACATGGCACAGGAAGCATAGATTTGCCACAAGTCTCCAGTAAAGAGAAGCATTCAGTTTTACTGCTCTTTGGACCAACCAGGACCCTGTTTAGTTAAGTGAAATACAAATCTCCTAACTCTAGCCATCCAAAACAGTTTGAGAGTTGATCAAATTAGGCACATAGCATGCACTAAAGGCACCAAGTAGTCAGTCAAACAAATGCAGTAATCCATAAAGAAGTATATGGATCTCTAAAGGGTGATTCATCTCAACATTAGGAGTGGGAGACTCATGCACATGGGATGAATCATCCTTTGCAAAGGTCTGTTATGGAGACCTGAGGAGTTCAGACTTTACACAGCTTGTATTAGGTGAAGTGTAACACTGTTCATCTGAAGCTGGTTGCTGGCTCATCCCTTTCTCATGCAAAGAGTTAATACCAGCTATATGCCTTGCTGGGATCATCACACTGAGCTAAAAGTGAGCAGCACTGAGCTTACAGTGCTTACTAGCAGAAAGGAAAGGAGAGTCAGAGATGTCCCACTCCTTACTCTTGGCCAAGTACTAGCGCTGATCCTACATTCAATCCCAGGATTGACAGTGGACAGAAACTTGATGTCTTTATTTTTTCTAAGGCTTCTGGGCAGTTGAGTCAGTCTTTAAAACCGAAATTTAAATTATCCCATGGCATCTGCATGGCATTTTGGGGAGTTGGATTTTTATTCTTCACACATACAAGCTTACACCTAGTCAAGACTAATCTCATTTTGTTGTTTTCTGCCCAATGTTTTGGGTTCTGGTTTCCTTCATATGATTCTTAATACAACTAGCACTGTATCTATGCTAGTGCTCAAGCAATGTCCTTGTTGCTGTACAAAAGAAAAACTAAAGAGAGAAGGTAGCTCTTTTTTCCAACTATCACATTCAGCTTTACAGCACAGCAACCCAAACAAAATAGTGTGAGGAAAGCAATAGATTTGTCTTACAGCACCTGGTACCCTGCAGTCACTGGCTGTGAATAGAGCGAAGTCCAAAATAGCCTACCTCGTTTCACTGAGCAATTAACTTATCTCTGCAGCAATGGAAGATAACAGACCAGTTCTCACAGGCTAGTTACCAGACTAGCTGAAGTGCTTTGGCGCACCTCAAAAAAACATGTTGATAAAGCTGTACACTTCAAGCTCAGTAACACAGGATGCTCAGCAAGATTTGGTGGGTGAAAAAATAGAGTTCTTTGAGGAATATGAATAAATCTGTATTTATTAGGTATAAACACACCTGCATTCAATTGCTGGAGGCCTACTGTCTTTTTGCCTAACAAGATGTTCTTTCATAGTGGTAGGAACGTCGCTAGCAATGGTATTTTTGATACTGAAAAACAAAGCAATAGATCAGCTTTGTGTAAGGTTATAAGCACATCTAATTATGAAACTACTTCTTGTGAATAGAAGACTCAGCCTTTCCATTTATTAAAAGGTAATTTCAGTGCTGGTAATTTCATCCATGTAAAAATTATTTTAGAAATACAACAAAGGTTTGATTTTTTTTTTTTTTTAATGATGAAATGAACCCTGCACACCCAGGCTGGATGTAGAATATAGGCTCTAGTGCCCTGCTTCTCTTTAGCATTCATCTGCTTTATAAGTACCCTCAGTTGCATGCAAGATATAATTTAGGACTACAGTTTCTTTACAAAACCAGAGATACATAATGGAGATGAAAATTACACAGGTTCCTTTTTCACTGACAGTTTAAATTAGCCTGTTACTCCTGGTGTGATTAAAGCAGAATAGGCAACATAGGGTAATACAAAATAAAAAGCTGATGCGTGTTTTATAAAATCATTAATCATTTTACTACATATCATAGGTATCCCTCTGTGGGAATGTTTTGATCCAGACATGATTTTTGGTTAAAATCCTCAGTAGAAACCTGTCCAATATAATACTACTACAATAACAGTTAGAATTTAATAATACTATAACAATAATTATAATAATACTTGTTCCCTTGAGGCTCAGTTTAAGCATTCACTTCAGTGGTTTTTGGGTTTCAGTATTTGACAAGTGCTCTAACAGAAGGCTTATGCAGTGAGTTCAGAATCTGACAGTGGAGAGCGACAGCAGCAAAATTCAGGCATATTCCCTGGTTAAATAAGCATATTTTAAAATTACTTTAGAACAGCTCATCTCACCTCAGAGGAGAACTTTCACATATTAAAATTTAATTCTGTCCCCATCAAAGGCAAAGGGATCTAGCTTATTTAATGGGAGAGACATTAGGGCTTGCCTGTGCAACCTTTAACTGTGAATTAAGAAGTGTCTCAGCTGAGCTATATGCTGTTGAAGTTGGTTAGTGTAAGAACCGCCTTTCACTCAAGGTAAGTGTAAAGGGGATGTTCAACCGCTCTGTGCAACCAGGTAGCAGAAATGACAGGAAAGCTGTCACAAGCACTGGCATGCACGCTGCAAAGGCTGAGAACAAGATGAATCATTTGGTAGTGGAGAAGGGCAAGACAAATACAGGCATTTAAGAACTGATTGCTGAAACTGGGATTGCCTACCATCTGTGACAGAAAGAGGGAAGGGCACCTGCCAACAAAGAAAATGGTAGCAAAAAGCACGGGATGCATTAACAGAAGTGTTAGCAGTGGGGTCTGAGAAAGAGTTAAGGTATAATTTCTGTGGGAGGCTGGGAGCAGGGAACTTGTTTTCTCATTGCTGCTGTGGCCAGAGAAAACAGGTCCCAGCACTTGTTTTTTGCAGTTAAACATCTTTGATCGCAGCAGCAATGCCTAAATCCACTGTCAGCCTTTCTTCCTCATGGGAAGAACTCCCCGCTGAGTTTCAGCCTATTAACTAAGGTCAGAAAGGACACAGAACAGTTAACAAGGCTCTTTTTTTGGAAACTATACTGTTGTGGGAACCAAAGTTACTCTGATACCCAATGTTTTTAAGATAACTCACTTCAGTTTATCACCCTATCCTTTACCCTTTGCATCTTTCTATGCAGTCTATTACTGAGTTTTCCTGGAGGATTTGGTTTAGTATGTCTGCATACAAAACAATGAGCTTGCTGCATCTCTGTCTGGAACAACCACAGCAAGGTCTGGTTTGTTTTGTTGCAGAGTGAAACCTCATGGGTTCATGTCTGACAGAAAAAACAATCATTCTCTTAGAGCTACGTACTGCTTTTGCCTCTCTGGAGGCATCTGGCTTCCTCCACTCCCATACTCAGCTGCTCCTATCTGACATGCCATGCACTGGCAAGCATCTCATTTGGCAATATGCTCTGACTAGAGATTCATTTAATCCATATCTCTATTTTTAAATTGTATTTAAATTGGTAGTGGAATAGTACTATTCAATGGCAAAAATGGATGTGTTTCTGAAGTAACCTAGACATCCTTGCAAAGGCAGAGTGCTCTATTACGATAAGAGAACTATAAATACAACAACATAATGAGATATTCTGTCTTTGCAATGTATTAGATTAATTGTATGAGGTTTACTTAAGGAACACAAGCCAAAGTAAAAGGAGTCCAAAAGAAAAGCAATATCTATCAAAGTATGACTGAAATGGCCTTAAGTCTACTTTGGCAAAAGAAGTGAAGATATTTTCCAAGCTGAACTGAGAGGAATGTCAAGAAGGTGAGTGAGTGATCTGAGAATGAATGAAGGAATGCAGATGAACAATGCAAGACTAATCCATTACTTCTCATCCTATTTCCCTGGTTAGATTCATCCTCTGCAGTGAAAGCCATAAATTCAAGATTGTGATTGACTAAAAAGGGCACTGCTTTTAAATCTAAGGTACTCATCAAGACTGTTGAACACATAAAGTTTTTTCACATGCAAAGACCAAGATGCCAGGTGCTGAGTAATAGCAAAAAATGTCTTCTTCCTTTCTCAAGCAATTTAAGGATTGATGCATTAGGCCTTTCATTATATAGATCACTGAGAGGAACAATCATTAAAAATGTAAATCCTATACTCTTGAAATATGACCTCTGCTTTCTTTGATTATCCACTGAAGCCAATACTGTGTCTTGAAACACTAACAAAGCCTATCTTTCACTGTCAAGTTAATTGCAGTAGTGGTGAGCTATATGACTGCTAAATTCAAGACTTGGTGCATCTCAGTGTTTCTAGGAGAAACACAATCCAGACAGAGCCTAGCTTTCCCCTGGGAGTCCAGCTGAAGAGGTTTCAGCTCCTATCTGTCTCAGGTGGTGTGCTTAGAAGACACACACATGTCCCGGCTACCCCCAGTTCTTCACAAGTATAAATAGAGAGAGCAAGTTCAAGGATTTTTTAATGATACCAACCTTTTCTACCTAAAAAGATCTCTCCTCTGTGGAATTGCTGTGTCTTTCAGTGGGAGAGTTTGCAGTTTGATTTATTTCTGAGACTAAATAAGAACATCAAAATCTGATGCTAAACATCATGAGTAACTTGTTCAGCCATCTGTAGTCTTCTCACATAATTAAGATCTTCAATATCTCTGGGGAACTCTTTTCTCCATGCATTTCCTCTGTCAAGCCTCTTACAGCACAAGTGCATTCTTATTACAAGCTTTCTGTGTCTACAACCAAATAAAGACATAGAGGTTTGTCTCACAACTGCTGATGTTTGCAATGTGGATTCCTACCACTAATGTCGTCACAACCTCAAGACCTGGTTCCTCACATCCTGAAGCAGATGTCATGTCTGTCAGATGGATCACCTCTAAAAGTGTCTGCTCCACTCTTCTTGCCATGGAGGAGCCTGACTAGTGCAGATGTAAATGACTTGTCTGTAGCTGCCTGAAGTTTTTTGAGATGACTTCCAGCATCTCTTTCACACAAAGACCACTGCTAAACAAGAAAGATGATAGTGGACCTACACCTTAATAGGAATAAGACAGGATGGTGTTAACCTCATTTTACTGTACTTTTTAAAGTGTAGCCTAGCATGAGAGTGTGAATTTCTATTCACATGATAGAAATAACTCAGCCTTACAGATACACTGTGTGGACAGAAGTATAACGATTAATGATATTTGTGTCAGGAGACACTGAGATCCTGGCTGGCTATGCCCTTGTCAACACCAGAGCTAGAAGCATGATGGGGCACAGTAATAAGATGCCTACCAGTGAAGAATCATGGATATGAATTTAAGTTAATACTCTCTGCAGAAATTGGCTGAATATCTGTCTGGGGAAATGACGGGAAGCGGAGGGAGGTATATCAGAGAAGTACAGTTATATGTACCATCAATTATCTCCTTTAAATAAATCTGAAGAAAAATACCAGTCCTTGCTCTTTGGCATCTTTCACGTGTCTGCTTGATCTGTGAACACTGAATGGCATTATTCCTAATTACCATAGGAGAGGAAAAAATTGGAAAAAATTGTCTTATCTCACTTCAAGGTGTCATATGTGCCTGTCTAACAAGTGATCAATGCTAATGTGCATTTAGGGGATGCTGCTATCCATAAGTCCATAGCAGCCCCTGAAAGGGTATGCACATGACTGAAATTCATATTATGCTGTTCTTCAAAGCTTTTCTGATACCAGGGAACTCTTTTTCACCAGCTCTAATCAATACTTCAAATTCTGACAATAAAATCAGTCCCTGGACTGGATAGCATACTGAATGAGAGAAACTAGTGTGCTAGCACAGAGAAAAGCAGCAGCAACAGAAATCTGCCCTTCTTAATACCAAATCTTCCTCTTTCTTATATTATCAAGTTACCTCAAAGAAAAAAAAATCCCTGCTACTATTACCCAGTGCATCCTCTCAGGATATATTCTGTCTGCTCTCATAAAGACACCTACGTACTTCTTCATCCTGGAGTCCTAAGGACTCCATTTGCCATAAAAGCAATCAAGGGATTAAAATCGATGTGTCCAAATATAAACACTACACTTAGTAGCAGAGTTTTCTGCACTGTTGTCTTGGGTGCTAAGAGGAATGCGTTGCCATGAAAACAAATACATGTGTAATCTGTCCTCACTGTGCCTCACTGGTGTTCAGAAACCTACCCAAGAGTTAGATGCTCCCACTACTGTGTTTCTTCTTGCACCTTCCTTGTGGTGCAGTGGTTGTCCCAGCCCCTCTCTGCTTCTGACAAAAGGTCTTGGTATTTATATCCATTCTGAATGTAAGCCCAACTGATTGTGACAGTGTGCTTTTTTGCAGCAGTAATGTGCATACTTATTAACCCTATTGATGGCTTTCCTTAGGAGTAACAGCACTTACTGATTCATGAGAGCTGCTGCCTTGGGAAGATGTTGGCTGTCTGTGCTGGGACACCATCCCCATACACCACCACAGAAAGTCATCCTCCTGGCAGGGCCCCACGGGGTGAGCAGCCTGGGAGAGGTGTATGGAAACCAGCACCTCTGGATGAGGAGGAGAGGCTCAAACATGACAGACCCTCACAGAGGTGGCACTTGTACTGCAAGAGAAAGGGAAGGACAGAGTGCTGAGAACAGCTGCATGGGAAAGTCAAAGAGAAAAATTAGATCACCCCTAGTTCTCTGACTCTTACCAGCAGGACCAAAGATGTGATTTCCTCCAAAGAACAGAAGTGGCTGAGCTCAGGCAGTTGGTTGCTAGCAGCATGTGAACAGCAATCATGTCTCATTCAGTCTCTCCCAAACTTTCAGCAAACCCCTGGGGAATGACAGGGTACAGGTGGGAGGCAGATAGACTAGGGTAAGCAGGGAGCTAGGAGGACACCAAACAGCAATCCCTAGGGAAGTTTGTCCTGTGAAAAGGATGCGTATTTTTCACCTCTTATTTCTGATAGGTTTTGGACATTTGAGGTTTTTTAGTTACTGATGTTCATATATTGTCTCCCTTGGGGTGGCAAACACTGCTGGGCAGGTTTAAATTGCTTTCTCCCAATGAGATCCTGCAACTCCAGGGAGGGTCACATGAGGCAGGACTATCAGACTTTCCCGAGGGCTAAAAGGGAATCTGGAATTATGCAAAGAGCTCTTAAGGATGCAGCCAGGGAATGTCTGAATTTAGGTTTCTTTCTCCTTTCCACTGGCCTGCAACACCATCTGGCATGTCTACACCCACCACCCACTCTCTGCTGTATGGAAAGTCATGCTGCAACCTCTGAGACTTTTTTGGAGACTCCCTAACACCCTGTGTTCTCCACCTCCCCTTGATATCAAGGTTTGCTGAGTGACCCTGGAAAGTAAGCTTTACAGTTTTCTCTAGATACCAGAGCTGAAGACACCTTCATATGTGTTCTAGTGCTTTGATACCTGCAGATTTTGTCTTGGTTAAAGCAAAATTGAAGACCTAATCTTATGTTTATACCATTCCTAGTGCTAGAAGATTTCATTCTTTAGTCAAATACTTGTGTGCTCTCATTGTACAGAGATGATATATCAGTGGGCAAGAAACCATCACAGGCATTGAAGATACCTCAATATACCCAAACCACCTTTCGTCATACTAAAAAGTAGATTTGACACACTGCTATTAAAAACTGTATGCCCCTGTGTTATCCTTTTTCCTTCTTCTCTTCAAGAGGTGATGCCAGATGAAAATGTTAAAATGAAAAAATATGATGAAGATTCTGCAATCATTCTGGTAAAGTGCCAGTCTTGGGGATCCAAATGAGAAATTGGCCTGGGAGGCATTTCAGCATGGATCTTACAAGATGTCTGCAGCTGTTTTAATGAGGTTGATATTTTAAATAACCATTTGGAAAAAAAGAAGGAGTGAATGCTATCATCATCTTTATATAGCTCTCGCTCATCATAAAATTTCTGAAATTAAAACAGTCTTGTCAGAAAGCTGTTATGAGGTCTTTAATGCTCTTGACTCTTTAACAGTGCTTCTTCCATTAAAGGGGGGGATAAGGATGAACTTGTCATGGATTCTTCAGAGACTATATAATGAGAGTTACTAAAATTTTCTGGTTCTTGGGAGGTTACCAGGCTCCCAATTACTGTATGTGGTTAATTTTTGTTTAATCCTAATATTTTATTTTAGTCCAAAATAATCGTTATATTTTATTTGTTTAAAAGATGAGAGAGTATATGACAGTACTAAGCTGGTATGAGCTACATTTCCCTCCTGCTTTGCCTGTGTTTATGTTTTAAAGACATATTTACCAAAGCGGAGTCCCTGCTTAACATCAAGTCATTTACTGTGTCCTCTATGACTTTGAAATGACAAAATTAAGACTTTAAAGCTGTTTAATAATCGGTCTACTGCTTTTGTGTGAGCATACCTTATAGAGACCACAGAGAGCCTCTAGGCTGAGCTGAAGTCCACAGGATGATAGGAAGACATTGCCCTAAAATGCCACTTGACAGATAATTGCATACACAGTAGATGCCCATACTCATGTTCTCAACTTTCCAACCCTGATTTAGGACATACAGTTAAAATGCCTCCCTGGCACGCAGATTTGGTTGCTCTGCTGATAGATAGGGTGGGATTCATCTCCAAGTTTGGACACTGAAGTGGAGGTACCTTATCACAGCTTACACATGACCCTGGTGCCTCTGAGTAGATGTAGGGGATGAGATAGGTGCCTTCAGCTGCATTGCTTGAGGGTCAGAAGAATCCCCCTCCCCTCCAGCTCCCATTTCAGAAGGGCACACCTCCTTGCCCCACCTGCCAGCCCATGGG
>NW_010102809.1:0-13832 GCF_000699245.1 Pterocles gutturalis
GAGGCTCTGCCGCCGCGGCGCAGCCCTCCGCTCGTGCTTGGCAAGGGCGATGCAGACCCTTTGGGATCGCTCCATTGTTTCTGGCCGTGATGGGATGCAGCTGGAGAGCCCGGCACGCAGGAGTTCTCCGTGCTCCAGCCTCTGCAAGAGTTTCTTGGCCACACAAAGGGGGAAGCCACGTGCCCCAACGCTGCTGGCCGGGGCTGCTGCATCCCACCCCAAGCACATGCCTTCAGGGACCACTGCGGGGAGCGGCGATGCCCGGCTGGGGGGATGGAGGATGGGAGGCTTCATGCCACCCGACCGTCACACGTGCGACGGGGACAGAAACCTCAGCTGAGCCCCGTCAGCTGGAGAGGAGTCCCGCTGACAGATGTATCTCGTATAAAAGGAAAGGTTAGAGGAGCGCGGGGGGAAAAACGAAACCTTCATGACAGTGCACATTTGACCTTGATATTTTCACTGTCGCAGCCAAGGATTAAACTGTCCGATCGGGTTCCTCTGCCTGGGAGAGCTCCAGCGCTTTGAGCCCGAGCTACGCAAGGGTGTAGGATGTCTGTGCAGATGTCAGGAGAAAAAAATCTCTCTGGACCAGGATCCTGGCGGAGCCTTGCTACCGCTCCCATGTCAAAGGTGCTTGCTGCCTTCTGGCCAGCCCAGCACCCTGCCAAGAAAGTGCTTTTGCTTTGGGCTGGCAGCCCCACGGCAGCTTTGGGGGGGATGCTTGTTAGCTGAGATCAGCCCCACACACGCAGGAACCATCTCCCAGCCGCGCTGCACGGTCTGCCCGAGCCTGGGGGCTTTTGGCAGGGTTAGAGAATGCTTTTTCCTGCGGAGAGAGGGACGGGGCAGGAGAGATGCTTCCCTGGGACAGGGCTGCAGGAATAGAACCCACTGCCTGCAAATGCCTGGGAATTACACCCAAGAAACTCCCTCTGGGTGCAAACGTTGCTGCTGGCTGACACCTTGCTGTCTCGTGCCGTGGTCCTGTGGCCACTGAGGTTGGTCCTATGGCCACTGAGGTCGGTCCCGTGGCCACTCCAAACAGCTCACGTGCCGCAGCCATTGCAAAAGGGAGCAAACCAGGGCTGCTCCGACTGCAAAAGCAGCTCAGGCTCAGCTTCGAGAGAGCTTTGGCACTGAGAGTGATGGTTTCATCACCTGCAATTTCACAGTGGCCAAAAAACGTGCTGGCATGTGGCTTTCCCCTCCTGTAACACTCCCTTCTCTATTCCCTCCTCCAGCCACCATCACACCGCAGCAGGAGAGCTGCTGCACACCCCTCCTGCACGAGACTTTCTGTGCCCCTGGAAGGGCAACTGGAGAAGTTGAAACAAAAAAAAAGACAGTTAAATATTTTGAAATTCTAAGATCCAAGCCTGCTTTCCCTTCTGCAAGTCTGCTTTTGGAAAGAAGACAGACCCAAATGCTGTACTGTAAATCGGAACAGCCGCTTCCCCGATCTTTACCCCCGAGGGGCCAGCGGGTGGGATAATGTAGAAATGATCCCTTCGCTTCCTACACAGCCGAGACCTGCTGTTTTGATGGGCTGAACCAGCAATATCTGAGGATCACTCAAATCAGGGTGAGGAAAGGGCTTTTCCAGCCCAGCATCCCCACAAGGCCACCTCGGAGAGCCCAGCCCCGCTTTCCTGACCCATCATACTGTACTAAAACTCAGGCATACGCCTAAATTTCTTCTTACCCAATGCAGTACAACCAACACAAACTCATCGATAAAATCCACATGCATCCCCGGGATCCTCGCGGATGAACGCACGGACACGGAGCCACGAGCCTTCTGCTCCTCACCCCCCTCCTGACCCCCTCTTTAAAGCCCAATTTGACATTTACAACTGGAAGCAACTGTTAAAGAGTCAGGGCAAATCCTGCAGAGACGGTGGGAGCCGGTGCTGCCCTGCCATCGCTCTCCGTGTCATTGCTCCTTTCACGCCTGTCGCTCCCTCCCCGACCCCTTGTTTTACCGCCAGAGTTGGGAAATGAAAAAGCAAACCAACAGCTTTCCGTAACTAGCCGCTGGGCTGCTAGAGTGAGGATGCTCCATTTAAAACCATTACACTCAAGAATACTTTTCTTTTTTTTTGCTGCCTTTCACAAAATGGAAGGGTTTTATTTCACTCTTGTAAATTATTTAAAAATAGACCCCGCTACCCATTAATGCAACAAGGCTCAAAATGAGATTCTCTTAAGTGTTGCCTTATAAGTCCGTATTTTCAAGAAGTTTATAGCTCGGCAGCGAACACACATACTCTGCACCAGATTTTTCTCCCTTTCCCCCCAACTCCTCCATTAACCACTTTTCAGCCATGCAGGAGGCAAAAGTAAGACCCTGCTGCTTCCTCCAACTCCCAGGATCCCCCGCCATGCCCCGGTGCACCCCAATAATACACGGTGCAGAGCAAGGACATGTACAGTCCTTACAGCCTCAAAGAAACCCCCAAACTCAATTATTAAAACTCCCATAAAGCTTTTTATAGAAAATTCTCCAGGAGGGTGGCGGGAGAAGGGTTTTCTCTGGCATTTTTCCAGCACTTCCCAGCTTCCCATTTGGAAAAGAGAGACAGAAGACATCAAAATGACAACCTTGGAAACCAAAGCTCTTCTGCCATGCAATAAATCCAGCTTTAGGGATTTTTCTATCCCATAAATGCTGGATCAGGCATTTTCGGTCATCTACAGGCTGCAAGATGCCAACAGAAAAGCATGAAGCTGACACAAACTCTGGATTTCTGGCTCTGGTCAGTTGGATAGAAATTCCCCCACGTTTGCCCACCAGATCCAGACCTGGGTTGAATTGCCTGGGGGGCTGGAAGTGCCCAGATCAGGGATTAATTATCCCCAAATAACACCCAAAGCAATCTTACTAAAAACCAGAAGCAGAGATGCTGCAGCCAGACCCATCCCTGAGAAATAGCTTTAAACCTGCCGCTTCCTCCTAAAGATGCATGTCCCAGACCTGGTTTTGGGGACAAAAATGAGCCCTTCTGCTGTTTCCCAGCCCCTTTAGCCGTGCAGGTGCTACCGGCTCAGCAACGGACCAGTTTGAGCCCCTCGCTGGAGCGATGCGCCGCGGGACAGCAGGCGTGACGCCGGGCAGCGGGGCTCACCGGGGGACGGCCGGCTGTGAGCCCTGGCACGAACGCAGCCCTTGGCAGCATCGCATCTGGAGGAAAATACCGTTCAGCTGCAAGCCCAGATTAGGTCAGCGGGGCTGGCAGCTTGGGAGGGGAAATGCAGATTTTGTCACTTCTGAACCGAGATTCACCGGGAAATGCTGGAAGATGCAGCACTCCGGCAAAATAACTTGGCAGAACTGCATCTCCTGTGACTCTGACCCACGAGAGGGGCTGCTCAGGGCTTTGGGGGCTCTCTGGGGGACACAACAACCCATCACCAATGCCCAGGCTATGCAGTGTCTGCTGGCACCAACCTTCGGTCCCAAGCAAGCAAAGCAGGTCCCAAAGCTGCACCCAAACCTGGCTGCGCTCTTTAGCCCTCTCCATTCACCCTTAATTTTAAAATTCCCTTGAAAGCTTAGACTATTTTAGGTAGAAAGCAGGATTTAGATCTGCCAGTGATAGTGGCTTCTCAAACCCCTGAGTTACCGCATGCACCGTCATGTCCAACCCTCATTTCAGCATCCACATTCACATCAACACAGAGGGGCCCCTGCTCTGCTCGCTGACACGATAAATAATGTGTAAAAGCACCAAAGGAGATATTCCTGACTGCCAAGTACCTGATTTGTCTTAAAAGACGTCCTTCCACAATACACACAGCTATCGAGCGATGTCTCAGACCTGAGCGAGGAGAGGCTGTACTGCCTTTGGCTTCGTGTTGAACGCAAAGTGACATTGTAAATGTATTTTTCTACATCAGAAATGTTCCCTGTCTTCTAACGGGGACAGAGTGGGTTTGTTCAGCCTCGTTTCAGTCCTGTCTGAACTTGACTGTGACTAGGTTTGAACTCGGGAGGGTTTGGGGAAAGCGGAGCAGGGTGAAAGACAGGAGAGGGGATGGAAGAAGAAGAGGAGGAAAGGAAAATGTGTGTGAAAAGTGCCACGGTTGGTCAACAGTGAGAGCTCATCTGGGGTCTGAGAGACACTGCTGAGGAAAAGCACCATGGAAAAGAAACAAGAGAGCCCACACCCACCCATGGCCACCTTTCTAGGAGGAATCATCCAAACGCAGCATCTCAATGGTCAGATCTGTTTAGTGCCATATAACCACGTAACCCTTTCTTTTTGGCTTCCCAAGAGTGAATTACCCCCAACAGAAACCGCTTTCAGTGGGAAGCTCCAAAACAAAGCTGCAAACAGCCCTGCTCCTTCTGGCGCGTGGACCTCTATCCCATCACAACCAAAATATCCCGTCAATCATCAGTACCAGCGATGCACCCACCGCGCACGCATCCCACCAGAGATGGGACCCACCCGGCACAAACCACAGAGCCCAAAGCCAGCGCCTGGCTCCTGTCCCCGAGCCCAGCCGTCCCCTCCTGCCAGCCCAACTCTGGCTTTTCACGAAGTCAGATTTTTGTAGGACGCGTACGAGATGATGAGTCAATAGGATTTGATTATAAGATGAATATTGAAGAATGTGCTCATTAACCCCGCCGCTCACAATGACAGGATGTGTTGCCAACTTTCTGACAAAGAAATGCAAGGATTAATTTAGTGCCTTACTACACAGAGAATTGCATTACTCCGGTATGCTCCCCGTATCCCGATGTGTAAACGCACCTAACAGTGCAAGAATTTTCCTTCCGAGAAAAGAGGCACGAGCTCCGCCGGAGTTGTGCCATTTGCTCGTTAAGATGTTTTCTTCTTGTTGTTTTTCCTTTTCAAAAGCAGTCATTAGACAACTCCTGCGAACTAGGGTTTAAATCCAGACGGTTTTAAGTAAATTCTTATTTTCAGTGCTTAGTCCCAGCTGAAAGTTATATCTGGGTATTATGATGCAGCCAACGCACTCCACCCTGGAGTCGGCTGCACTTCAGCCACCAGCATCTCTGAAGGCTTTGGGAAGTGATTTGAGGATTCTGGAGAGCAGGAGTGCCACACGTGGAGTCAGGGCACCTGGCTGGGGCTTCTCCAGTGCTGCAGATAATCCCAAAGGCAATGTCCACACCAGTGATGGATATCAACCCAACTTAAGGCAGGTGGTTTCGTCTTCAGTGCCAGAGGAAATAGAAAAGAAAATCTCATTACAGCAGAATAGATCGTTCACATCAGTCACCTTTTAAGGTGCCAATTTGCTTTTTCTTGCCTGTATTTTTAATTCTCAGGTACCACGGCAAGTCAATAGTTCAAGGCTGCAAAGTCAGTTGCTTCAAGTCAAATATTCAATTGTTATTAGATAACTTTGCCTCCGCTTGGCTGCCGCGTGTAGGTGGGTTGCCAGGTTATGCACTGCACATAACGCCTGAAATTACATTTCAGAGTGGAGAAAACTCCACCGCAGATAGCCAGGAGCTGGATTGATGCGTTTGGGTACGATATTACCAACCTATGAAGACAGAGAGAGGAAGCAGAATGTAAAAGCACTTGTTTTGACACTTCCACCTTTTTGTCTTCTTCCTTAGGACAGCAGCAGCTGATGTCAGGAGCAATAAGCACCGTCCCATCCAATATCATATCCTCTTGTAGCTGTCATAAATCTGCCTGGTACCAGCCCATCACACGGGCCCTACGCAGCCCAGGAGATAATCGCATTTGAATTGGGCATCTCCACACAGTACCATCCATCTCTGCTCATTAAGGCTGGACCTTGAGCTGACCTCACTCTCTCACATCAAACTGCAACAATTTGAGGAGTTTCTGCCCATCCCCACTGGAAATGGAGAGTTTTGAGCAGAGCATCTTTTAGATGTGAGGTCTTTGCTTAGCTTTGCTCCACGTTGCACTACTGTTAAAAGATGCAATGGTTCAATCTCTCAACCAGAGTGATTTGGGATAACGGCCCAGCCACAAGAAATTGTTTCAAATGCCAAGAGAGACCCTGGCTGGGACCTTTGAGGCTTGCCATTAAACATGATGTGGATGGAGCACTTGAGGATTTTGCCTCTCCTCATGGAAAGCCATGGTAGATGGCAACAGATTTGGGCACCTCCTCTGGTTTTTCGGTCAACTCCTCTTACCCAGCTGAAGATAACAAGTCTTGACCATGCAAAGACCAGGTCAGAGCACACTAGTGTTCATACACCAAAACTAGAAGCTCTTGCTTTTGCTCTCTGCCTCCTGGCCCACGGTGACAATGCTCGTAGTACGAACGAGAGCATTGTCCCTATGGCACCTGAGTGGGAACTCTGCCTGGGAAACACATCCACGGTCTAAAATATCTCCACCAATTGGTGGGCTTGCACGTGGTGAGGCAATTCATTGTAGCACATTTTAATAAAATCAGCGAAAAGGAAATTATCATTGCTGACAGTCCCCTGGTACTGAAGACGGTGAAGAGAAACAAGGATCAGTTATAAGGAGTCTGTCCTAGGAAATTATGATCTACACAATTGCTTGTGGTAAGCAAAACCCAGGCAGAAATTAATTCTCAGGTGAAGCTAGAGCAATCTGGAAAAACAAAACCAAAATAGCCACAGACTTCCCCAAACCCAAACAAAAAATTCCTGAATATATGCACAGTGGAACTTCCATCAATTTGTTTTACCAACTGACGAGAGAACAACCAGCATCCAACCAGCTTTGCTATCCGTTCCGCAGGCAAAGAAAACAAGGTAGCTTAAAACTTTTGTGGCTTTGAAGATTCCTGGAGAGGAATAAAACCTTTGGAGAGCCTCCATCATCCCTGCACAGCAGCATCAATAATGCAACATGATTATTTAACTGTCTTCACCCCCCTGGCCCTCCTCACCCCCAGCACAGCCCAGAGCAGGGGCTCCGCAAACACCAGCAGCATCGAGCTGTTGAGTTTCCAGAACCTTAAAGGTCATTTCAAACTGCTGTTCTTTGTTTGATGTTGAAAAGCATTGTCTAGAAGCAGTGGGTGCTGGAGCTCACAGCAACACCGGGGCTGCTGGTGGGTCTTCCCATGTTCTTCGGGAAATTTGCAAGAAGGGACCCAACGTCCTAATGGAGTGGAAGGAAATGGGGACATTAACGGGGACATCCCATTAATGGGGACATCCCCAACCTTGGGGGGGTCTGAGCTCCTCGGGGAGGCGGCTGGATGCAAAGCGATGTGTGAGCAAAGGCACTTTGCCAGCATCTCTGATCTTTTTATTAAGAGTTTTTATGGTACTACCAATGTTCAACTTGCCCTTTGGTCCCAGGAACATTATTTCTTTAAAATAGGGGAGAATCCAAATCTTATGCAAGTCAGCCTGCATCTCGCTGCTGCCTCCTGCCTGAGCTAGGCCCTGAGGATGCTTTTCATTTCCAAATTCCTACCTTGTGTTAACAACGTAACCTCCTGTTGAAGCCAAAAACAAGATGAGCATCTCGCCAGGTGGGTCCGCACTTGCCCTCAAGCTCAAAATCCTGTTTCACCCCATTTTCCCGCATTTATTAAGGCATTTATTTTTCCTAACGCATGCTACGCTTTACATTTTACAGCGCCAGATATTGTAAAAACTGTTTACTTCAGTCGCAAACGCTGCCCAACTAAAATAAACAGACAGAAGGAATATCTCATTATTTACTGGGAGCTAGAGACGGTCCATTCACTTTGCAAAGCAGTTGGCTGCAGGAAAGCACTTATTCAAAAAAAAAAAAAAATCCAAACTCATTTATCCACACTTTGCAGCTATTATTTTGCATTTTTTTTCCCCCAGCCACACAAATCTGACTAATTTTTTTTATTTACAGTATGTTCACCCATGTTGCTTAGTGATCATACACAGAAAGAGAGAAAGGGGGGAAAAAAAAAAGAAAAAAAGGGGGGGAGCAGCTGCTCTCCAGAGCCCAGGTTCTCCTACGTTGCTTAGTGATCACACACAGAAAGAGAGAAACGGGGGAAAAAAAATAAGAAAAAGGGGGGGAGCAGCTGCTCTCCAGAGAGATCTCGACACAGTTCACGCGGAGAATTTCATATCTGTCAGGCAACCCTGCTCAATAAACACCAAATTCAGCTGGCTCGCCCCTGCTGCCTGGCAATATTTGCACTAAGTCACTGCATTTTCCCCTCCTCCTTACTCCTGCAAGTAATAAAGTCGGCAGCTCTTTGCTCTGCTCATAGGGAGAGTTGCCAGCTAAATAAAACAGTGTCATTAAAAAAAAAATGAAATATTCAGCCGGAGGATCCTTGTTTTCATGTGTGCCATTGGTTAAAGGCCACCTCCACCCAAAGCCCAGCTCTTGCCAAAGAGGCAGCTGACTGCTCCGAGCCTGGGCATCACCTTCAAATCTGCTCTAATCAACTCCTACTTGGTGTATTTTCATGGCAAAACACCTCTTTCTCCTGATGCCTGCTCTCAGTGCTTGGTCACTTCATGGGTCAACCCAAAGTCTCAAGAAGAAACTGAAAAAACCCCATTAACTCTTATGGTTTCACATCAGACCATACTTTTTTTTTTTTTTTTTTTTTCCCCCCCAAAATATCCTGATTTTGAAACAATGATATAACAGGAGAATAAATGAGCTGATGTGGACCACAGCGACCCAGAGGTAAAGATGCTCCAGAGGAGTCTGGTTGCTCCTGGTCCCAGCCCCGAATCCCAGCGAACTGGAAAGCACTGCTGCTGCATCAGATATTTTCATATTTTTGTTCACATCGCATGTAGAGCCCACTGGGGCAAAAGCAGTTTGTGTTTAACATTTATTAAGGCAGAGATGGAAAAAAAAATCTTAAAATAAATATTTAAAAAAATATATTATGAATGGGGAATTTCAAGCTGGCTGGCTGCAAGGGGAAGGAAAAGCAAAAATGAGGATGGGACTTTTTTTTTTCACCAGCCCTTATTAGGTAAAAGGGCTGTTTATGGCTATTTATAACTGCCTCCCTGCTCCTCCCCATCCAAAGCCTCCACATCACAAACCTTCTCTGTTGTCAGGATGCAAACTCTGATGTCACAAATTCAAGATTACGGCATCACCGGCCAAGTTTAAGCCCATGAAAAAGCCAATCTCCACGATTCCCAGCCAGTCCTCTCTGTTACGTGAATTAACACCCAACAGCAGGAAAACGAGGGAACAGAACCAACATTATTGTCCCCTCACTGGTATATTTTCCCCATTTTTTGCGCATTGTGGGCTGAAGATCTTCCTCCCTGGTCTCTCGCTGTCCCTTGGGAACCGGGTCCAGAGGGATGGGGAGAGCAAAGCCAGCCCAGGGTCCCCAGCTACTGCAGATGAGAACAAATCCAACACTCCCGTTAGCCCTGAAAAGCTCCGTCCCCTACCCAACTCACAGAGAGGATACCTATTTTCTGGTTTGGTATTTTTTCCCCCCCATATTCCACTTTTTATGATGACAAACCCAAAGTATCCACATCACCCCACAAACTACCGAGGAGAAACCAGCAGCATGTAATATTACTTAATAACAGCATCACCCCAACACTATTGATTTGAAGATGCTGCAGGTGGGACCCATGAGAGTGGATGGGAGCAGGGAGGGTCCCTGCCAGCCCCATGGGGTGACATCCCCCCACAGCACCAGGGTGTCCCCTCTGTCCTGGGGGCTCTGTGGGCTCCCATCTCCCAGCCTCATAATTCACACCCACACAAATATATATACAAGTAGAAATATCCTCCCCACCCTCAAAAAAGTGTGGGGCTATTTGAGCACTGGCTGGAAAAATCCTCGAAAACCCTAAAAACCATGCGTGGCATTAACACCGTGATGGGATGTGGGGCTGAGAAAACCTCGCCCTGCCCCGTGCAGATAGCTTGGCATCAAGGATGGCAATAAGGAGCTTATTCGAGCCCTTCCAAGTGTTTTAACGTGAGACACACTGTCCCCAAGGACATCCCTCGGACACCAACAACAAACGACCCACCCCATTCTCCTCTATAAGCTTTAAAGTTTTTTTTTTCCCAGTGCCCCGCAAGGCTTGTGCCAGTTAAGAGACACGTTGGCAGCTCCAGAGCCAATTTAATTGCTGCCATCGACTCGTTCCCAGACGAATGAATTCATTCATGATACACGTACGCTGCGAACATATAAAATATCCCGGAGTTCTCCTAGTGATGCACAAAACCCTCCGTGGCTCCGGAGCAGGGCGCTGGGTGCTGCTGTTTTTCAAATGACAAATTTTTAGGACTGATCACAGATTTTCCCATCGAGTATTTGGATGGTGGGGGGTTGCTACGTGCCAGCGTTCAACACCGCTTCACCCTCAGAGCACAACCCCCAAACCAAAACAAAAGGGGAAAAAACCCAATTTTTATGAAAGCAGAAGATTTGGCAGTAATAAAATCTGTTTCTACTTTTCCTTTGATGGATATAAACCAGAGCTCTGAATCCAGCCCACTGTAAACCCACCAGCCACCTCCAAACACAATTCCATTGCTTATTGGCACGACGGGGCCATCAGTCCAGGGGGAAGCCCTCCTCTGCCTCTCCTTCCAGCTGGCTGCAGACAGAAACCTGCAAAATGTGATCCCCAGGCTACCCCAGACCTGAGTTTCAACAGGAAAATATTTGCATCTGCACTATGCCAACACAGATGTGATTTTTAGAAACTTCTTTCATGCTTTGTTCAGCGATGCCGTTGCAGGGAGTTAGCCCAGTTCCAGCCTTCCCTGCCGACCCACGGGCATGGCGAGAGGGGATATTCCTCTTTTTCTTCCCTATGCCTCCTTTGTGGTCTGACCATGGAAATTCAGTGAATTCTGGATGCAGCACAGTTTTGTTACGAATTTAACAGGATAAATGCCAAAATGTCATCTTTGCAGATGCAGGATGCTGGTTTGTGTTGCATAAAACTAGATACGGATAGTTAGCTTCATTGACCAGAGCTGGGAGCAGAGCTTTGTACAGCAAAATAAAAAATAAAAAAATTTAAAAAATCCTTGAAAATGATCATGCAATATATTAGGTCAAATCCCACCAGCTCCTGCATTTCAAGTAGACAGAGATTTCTCCCTTTCAGATTTCTAATAATAATGTCACAGCTACTTAAAAGGCAACTTCCAGGTGGGGCATTTATATGAAACAAGGACTGCTCGGTATTTCTCATAATCTCTTAATTTTAGTCCAAGTTTGTTCCCTGCTGCTGCGAGCGGGAGGTTGGAGCTGCACGTTTGTGCAGAAGTACTGGGATGCTGCCACTGTTTAGATTACAGCCCTACTGGGAGGTTTCTCCTGGAAACACCCCATATATGGATTTCCCAAGCAGAACATAAAGCAGGAAGGGAGCAGGATTTGGGGCTGGGCAGCCACAATATCCCTGTCCTTGCTGCCAGGGTTTGCTGCTGGTGGGCATCCCAGGTAGGCTGCCTGGGCTGGGGGTCCAGCTGGCTGGAACAGGGCATCGGGGACAATCGCTGAGGAAGAAGGAGAAGAGGAATTAGGGCAATTCTCTGCTGTTCTCTAGCAAATCTCTCTTGTGATGCCTCAGCATCCTGACCGACCTCTGAGTTGGAAGCAAGATCTGGCAATTGCTGCCTGCAGACGGAGCTGGGAGCAACCTCCTGCTGGGAGAGCCAGAGGGTTCAAGGGGGGGTGAAAGGATGTTCTTCCTCTCTTTCCAGCTGGTCACTCGTTAGTTAACATTTCAGCACAATAAAATACACAGAGACCACGCCGCAAGTTGGATGACATTACCTAAATCTCCGTCTGATAAAAACCAGTCGCCCGATTCCCAAACCCTGGGTTGGTTCTTGGAAGTCAAGACTTGGGACACGCAGTTGGCTGGGCTGCCACTGGGTGGGCGACCACCCCTCTGCCCTCCTGCATTGCTCTGGGTCGCATCTTCGAAAGGAAAGTCAACATTTGCCACTTTTAAAGCAACCCTTCCAATGGGTCATTCATTTGAAAGGAGCATGAGCTGGAGTGGATAAACCCCTCTGCTCACACGGTCCGTGAGCTCAGGCAGCCCAGGGCCAAATCCTGCGCTCCAAACCCACAGCACAGCTCCATTGCTGCGGTAAGACCCATTTTGCAACGCCTCCAGATCCTCAGCTCAACCAGAGACATCTCCCTTAGTGCCCAATGCTATTTGCTTTGGCAGAACATTGTCTAACATCTATTTCCCAACTCGTCCTAGGACCCAGGCTGCTTCACATTCCTGCCAAAACCAGACTCAACATTGAATTGACCTGATTAGGTCACACGCTTTCGAGTACTTGAGCTCATGAGGGTTCTTCATAAAAAACAAGAAAAGCCCAAACGATGCCAGGCAAGGCCCATTCTGAGCAGAAATGCAGTGATTTCCCCCCAAATAAGACCTCAGTAATCACCCTTCTGGGGCAGCAGAGGAGAAACAAGGATGCGTCTACCCATCCTAAACGACATCAGGGACAAAACACCCAAACCACCCTGGAGTTCCCCTGTCCTTGAACACAACCAAAGCGTGGAGGGTGCCCAGGCAGGACGTCTTCCACGGACAACCCTTGCTGATGCCTCCTTTGGTTTCCCTCGTTGCTCAGCAAAGGAACCGGAGCACCAGGCAGGAGGTTCTGGCCCGCATCCTGCCCCAAGCCGCCCAACGCCGCCCTCCGGAGAACTCACATCACTGGCTCCGTCTGCATTAAACGTCTCCTGCCCCATTAAAAATCACATTCTGATAACAAGCCGCTGAAACACCAAAGTTTTCTAAACCTTTCCCTTTATCCCTGCTCTCCTCGTGAACTATAAATAGCCCTGGCATTTCTCGTGGTACAGCCTGCCTTGTTGAAATTAGATTTAAAAGTAAAATTGGCCGGACTCCTTGTTAAATTATCATTGTTATTCATCTTTACAGATGTCCTCCCCTCTAAACACTGTCTAAACTCGAAGCTAAGAGCAGGAACGCGGAGTGAAGTCATTAGAAAAGATTTCCTGACAAACCTCAGGCCCACGGGAGGGTTCGGTGCATTCTTCACCTTCCCCAGGAGAAAGCCCGGCCACCTCCGCGCCCCGTACGAACCCTCGCCGCAGCTCTGCTCTTCCCCTGAGCATCTCCTGCAGCTCCCTACCTTGTGTGGAGGGAAAAAACAAGGTTTGTGCATAGGTGTGTGGCTTGATTAGAGATATATCAGATTTTGGAGAAATTTTATTTATGGGGAAGAAAAAAAAGAAACTTTCACTGAGTTTTTTTTTGCTTTGGAAACTTTCTCCCTCCCGCTGCCGTAGCTGGAAGCTGGCTTTAAGCAGAGGTACTTGGGCATCAAACAGAAGCTTCCCAGTGCAGGGCTCACTATTAAATGCTTTTTCAGTTTCTACAAGCCCTTTATCCCCATCATTCCCCAAACTTACAGGCAGAAATTCATGGTATTAAGATTTTTTTGCAAAGTGGTTGAACACCAAGTGCTAAGCAGCAAAGCCCTGGGTGATGGGACCAGCCCCTGCCGTGGCTTTTGGGGTGTCCCAAAAAACCCCGGCCGGGTGGGCACCCTGCCAGCCACCAGCAGGGCTGGGGGTCACTTACAGGCACACCTACAGATCCTGTTCCAACATCCCCCCTCTTCCCAAAATCCACGACCGCGAACAAGAGCGCCATTCATGCATTTTTCTCAGCAAACAAAAAATTATAAAAAAAAAAAAAAAATCACGCGGCGTTCTGGCGGAGTTTATTATTGCTCCTGCTGCTGTGACACCTTGAAGCTCTCCAGACTCCAGCTATAGGTTGGGTAACCTTCACTTGCAGAGGGAAAATCACGGGCTGTGATTAATGCCTGTGCCCGGGACCGCCGAGCGCAGCTCCGCTCCCC
>NW_010102809.1:13850-14523 GCF_000699245.1 Pterocles gutturalis
GATAATTTCCCAACCCCCCCCGGCCCCCATCCTGCCAGGAAAGGACAGTAGGACTCCCCCTCCCCAGGGCGCCGTGAAGATAAATACATTAAAAATGGTGAGATATGGTGTCAGTGGGGATTATATAAATAGCGCTCGGGCTCTTTTCTTGCTCCAAACTTGACCTTAGATGCAGAATAACTGGAGTTGGTGCATGTTCCTGACACAGTGGGAGCTGAATGGATTTATTTTAAAGGACTTTCTGGGCTTTAAATTGCAGTTTTTGTTCCTCACACATGAGAAAGGCACCTCTCTTGGTTGGAGGGGATAAGTGGCATCACTGAACGTACACACGCGTCCTTTCTTTGCCTCTACGTCACCACTTACTGTACATTTCTCTACACACGAGCACACGCACCGGTACCCATCGGCATCCAAACATCTGTGCCTCATCTCCTGTCTGATCAGTAAGAAAAGATTATGGACACCAGCTGCCCTATTCCAGCAATCTCCAGAACTAAAACCCCAGAAATCTCATACCTGTAACTCAGGCTGTGATTATTTATTTTTAATACCATGGTGCAGCAAACTTAGCAATTTTAAAGATTAATTCCAACAGAGTATTTGTATATTATATAAATGTACATATTTTATATATACATAGAATATATGTGTGTGTATATATATATATTTT
>NW_010102810.1:0-3605 GCF_000699245.1 Pterocles gutturalis
CTGGCCCCGGAGCAGGAGCAGTTGTAGGGGTTGCCGGCTGCAGACACATCCTGCAGGTGCCCCAGGAGCTTCATCTCATCCCATGGCAGGTCTGGGATGGAGTTGTTGTCCAGGTGGAGAGTCTCCAACATGGGGTAATTCCCGATGGAGGGGGCAGCCTGCAGCATGTTTTGGCTCAGGAAGAGCTGCTTCAGGGAGCTGAGGGAGATGTCTACAGCACGGAGGTGGTTGCAGCTCACGTCCAACACTTCTAGACTGGGAGGCAGGGGAGTGAGGACTTCATCCAAGCCAGTGTCGGACAAGTTAAGAATTCGGAGGGACACTGGCCACTGGCAGGAGGAGGGGAGGGCTGCCACGAGCTTGTTCTGGCTGAGGTCTAGATGCTGGAGCTCAAGCAGCAGCTGCAGGCTCTCACACACGCCGTGGTAGGATGTCAGGTTGTTGCGCTGCAGACTCAGGACGTGGAGCTGAGGGAAAGCCCCCTGACAAAAGGCAGGCACCAAGCTCTCATCCCCAAGGCTGTTCTGTGCCATGTCCAGAGAGTGCAGATCTCTGAACACCCTTCCGAGGCCACAGGGTAGGCTGGTGACATGGGAACCCGTGACAGCCAGCTCCTGCAGCGTCCCCAGCCAGCTGCTCAGGCTAGAGAAGTCCTGCTCGCGGCCCGTCAGCGGGGCGGATGTCACGTTGTGGAAGTGCAGGGACAAGATGGGCAAGTCCTGGCCAGCCATTTCAGCCCAGTTGCCTCTCCCCTTGAAAACGCAGCTCTCAAACACCAGCTCCTGCACCTGGGTGTAGGAGAAAAACCTCAGGACTTGGGCGAGGAGTATCTCAGGCACCAGGAGATCACCAAAAACTATTTTCCTGATCATAAGGGAGCCCAACATTTTAATGGCGGAGGGGCCCGGGTCACTGATGGTGAAGGCTGTGTATCTCTCCAGCTGTCCCCCCCAGAACTCCACGACGGAGGCTGGGAGGCACTGGATGATGCTGCTGAGGCTTTCCTGGGACAGGCTGTAGCACACACAGTGCTCCTGAGTGCGATTGAGGAAACATTTGCCTTCTGCCTCCAACAGCCCCAGAAGGAGGAGAACAGCCACAACCTGGAAACGGGGAGAGCAGCGGTGAAAGGCAGCACTTTTGGGGCAGCTGAGGGAACCGTTCGGATCCAACTGACGGGAGGGCTAGCTCGGGCAGGTTCAGCCCGGAGAGGGACACAGCGCTGCCCTCATCACTCCTGCCCAAGTGCCCTTCACCTGGGCCCAGCGCGCCCCATCAGCACCCGCCTGGCTACTCAGCCATGACCCAGGGCAAAGCTCAAATCACCAGTGGAACACCCAAGAGCTACAGCTGTGCCACCCTCCCCTCAGCAGCCAGTTGGTGCCACTGGTCTCACCCCACCCCAAGAGCAGGGTCTCAGCTGGCTCCTCCTGAGGGTCTCCACTTTCCTGCCTGGGCTGCCCTGCTGCAGAAACTCCCATCCCTAAGCCACCAGGAAATCCCACAGGAGAAACTAGAAATACCAAGTTACAGCAGCAAAGCCAAATATATCAGTCTGACCGCAGGATGGGAGAGCCACAGCTCTGTTTGTTTCTCTGCATGCAATGCGCTGTGATTCACGGCAGGCAGTTGCGACAGAGGGCTTCCTATTTTCCTTTTTCTCACCCAGCGATTTGATTCATTACCAGCCTCCACGGGGACAGTGGAAAATAATTTCTGAGGGTCTGTAGGCATCCCTGTCAGCACCAAGTATTCCTTTGCTGTCCGGCTGATAGGACAGTCTTATCAACAGATTGCAAAAAAGCAGCAAAGACTAAAGGATCCTAGGAATGTGCTGACCCAGCTCTGTCCGAGTGCCCAGACAGGGTGGTGCAAGGAGTCTTTGGAGGTCTCCCGTCCAGCTTCCTGCTTCCAGCAGGTCTGTTGCTGGCACTAGCCCCAATCAGCCACAGCTTTTTCTGGCCACGTATCAAAAAGCTCTGAGGAGGGAGCTCTCCCTACCTGTCTGTGCTGTCGCGGGGCTGCATCACCCTCCCGGGGGGAAGCTCTCAGCATTCCTCCAGCACTCGTGCGAAGCTCCCCTCACTGAAGGGGAAGCGCAAAGCGGGGGTAAATTTGTCCAGTGACTCACCAGCCAGTTCTTGACCGAACTGTTTCCCTGCCCCATGGCTGCTTCCTCTAGCTGTTGCCAAATCCAGGGCGTAGCTCGCAACGCTTCTGCAAGCACTCAGCTTCCTTCCCTCCTGCACCTGATCCTCCCCTGCCTCCAGCCAGATGAGACCTCAGTGCTTGCAGGTGTCTTCCAGCTGCTGTTGGTGCTTCTGCAGCCCATCCTACCAGCAATTACAGATGCAGGCTCCTGGGCACTGCCCTTGCTCCCGCTGGGTGATTTCCCAAGCAGGACAGGTCCAGCTGTGCCACGGGAAGCAACGTGCGACGGCAACCACCCAAGTCAGTTCTGCTTCGCTTCCCTTCTGCGAGGGGCTTTCGTGGCTGCGGGCTGGGAAAGGTTTTGGTCTAAGCGCCAACACTGCTCACTTTCCTAGGAAGGATGTGGGAAGCAGTGCGGCCAAGGTGCCCTAAATGCACTCTCAGTAACAGCCAAACTCCCCTGCGCTTCCAGGTGCTCTGGGAGCCGCTGGGTGCTGAGCACGCTGCAGGAGGCAAAGCAGAAGGGTACAAGATGGTCAGACCCAGCATCCAGACCATCGCTGGTTGCCTGTGTCCTGTGTAGTTTGGGGATGGGACAGAGTCCCATCCACCATGGCAACAGCCCAATGCTGTGAAGAGCACTTCTTCAGCCAAGATTGGCTTCTTTGGCAAGCTGGCTAATTGTCTTGGCCAAGGAACTCACATCACTTGCCCCTGCTTCCTTAGGCAGCTGGTGGCTGAGCCTACGCCAAAACGTTAACGCTCCCTGTCAGCGAGCAGAGACCACCAGGCATTTGGAAGGATCCATCAGGGATTTTTTCTTCCCCAGGGATCTCTCTGCCTATGTTGGGTTTCAGAAAGGCAACAAAACTGCATGGGTAGAAGATGCAATCCCCAGTTTGTCATCATTAACACGGCATTGCAGAGGGACACCATCAGTGTGACAACGGCTGGTGCAGCCCGTGCCACGCGCTCTAGGACTCTGCTGCTGGGATGGGGGACAGGAAGGTCTCCTTTTGCTCGTTACATCTACTGCAGCTCCTTTTCTTCTTCCTGGCATCGCAGGCGGAGCACTGCACCGGTTTTGCTGCCTTTCCTTAAGCAATTCCTTGTGCAGAACAGTGCCATTATTCCACTTCTCCATCCTTGGGTATACACAGAAGCGCTGCTGTGTGCATC
Organism: Pterocles gutturalis; assembly: GCF_000699245.1. Taxonomy (NCBI): domain Eukaryota; kingdom Metazoa; phylum Chordata; class Aves; order Pterocliformes; family Pteroclidae; genus Pterocles; species Pterocles gutturalis. The sequence goes on from NW_010102810.1 coordinate 3,331, forward strand.
ATAGGAAGATCGTAGCCACCTTTCTGCGTTCCCGCTATGCCTTTTGGTGAGGCCGGCAGCTCTGTCCAGGCCTCAGACTTCTAAACTGCTTATTTCTGGCCACCAGCAGCAACTTCCCCAAATGTCTTTCTGGGGAAAAATGAGCTCTTCTCGGTGGTCAGCCTCACCCCGCATCAGAGCCCGGTGGGTTTGGAGCCGTCTTCTGCGTGACGCCTGTATTCTCATCACCACCGGGGCAGATCCAGGACACCACGAACAGGCCATGCAGCCCTGGG
>NW_010102811.1:0-3426 GCF_000699245.1 Pterocles gutturalis
GCTCGGCCCCGGGAGGGGAGAGCGGTCGGAGGGCGTTGGGCTGCTCCCTGCAGCTCCCTGACCCCGGTGAGGCTGGCCCTTTCCCCCTCGGAGGGGCTCCTGCAGTCTCTGTCCCTGGGTATAGCCAGCGATACCTCTGCTGTTCTGCAAACGAGTAACCAACAGCTGATCACTTTCGCATTTTTCTCTCCTGCCTTTTCTGGCCCTGCAGCAAAGGGAGGGAGCTGCTGTGTGCGGGGCTGTGGCCGCTGTTGGACAGACCCCACCCGCTGCCGGAGGGCTCTGCTGCTCCAGCTCCTTCCCTCCCGGGGACGTGCCTGGACCATAGTAGTTGAATCAACCTTAAATCCTTCTTCACAGCTCTATTTACAAGCCCACGTGAAGACGTCTTCCCACAGCTTTTCCACTTGTGACATCTTTGCTCGCTGTCTGACAGTGGTGTTCTTGCTTCCCTGCTGCTCTTTACACCAAGAACATGCAACAGTTGCCTTGTTTTACTGCTTCTCCCTCCTTTACACGTACAAGGAATCAGATCATTAATTGGAATTAAGTTTAACAGTAGATGAAGATCACTTTATGTATTCACTGATGAGAAAATAGTTTAAAATATCTGTGTGTTCTCATTTAGGATGAGCTTTGCCTTTGCTCCCCTTCCATAGGGAGTGATACTTACTTACTGTATGTCTGTCTACTTCCATCGTAAGCTCTTGGTGCAGTGTCACTTAGCTCACAGACTGACCTCTTGATCCCTCTGGAAGCTGTCACTACTATTTACCTGTATCTCAGTGAGTAAACAGTGGTTATCAGAAATGACCAATTTCATCCATGTTATTTCAAGAAGGAGCAAAAAAAGCTATGTTCTCAGCATACATGATCTATGACTTAGATTCTCATAAAGTGTATCATTAAAATGGACATGCCTTTGTAAGGTTGGTCTACACTGACACAAGTACAGATATTTTTGGGGATACTACTTAATCCCAGAGCTGGACAGCAGTAATGCAAAGCTACTCTCACCTCCTTCCAGCAAACAAAAAGAAACTAGCTAGTATACAGAAAAAGCCCTGCAGACTCCACTACCTTCAGCCTCAGTGGAGGAACAGCTATGCAATGTGATCTTGGTTTTGAGATCGTGGCACATAGGAGCCCCTAATCGTATCATGACCTGGGAGTGCCCCTGCCCTTATGACAGTTTCAGTGGCAGGGGCGTCCCTTGTCCCTGTTCTCCCACACCAGATCACTTGACGGGGGAAGAATCACACGTTGCCCACCCACGTGCAGCACCACAACTCACCTGGCTTTGGAGAAGCACGACAGAGTCCTGATGCGGTATCCAAGGGCTGGAGATGGGCTAAGAAGGAAGGGAGTGGGGCTGTAGTCCTCTGAACCTTCTCCCTGCCGTTTGTGATCGGCCTGTCATTTTCAGAGAGCATAGAGGTGGTTACAGATCCTCACAATATAAATGTTTCTGTTCTTTATACAGGCCAAGGCCAGAGTTTATCAACATACAGTTGTGCTCACATCAGGTGCGGAGGGGAAGCCTTCCTCTTTCAGCCACTCCGCAGCAATGATTTCCTTGCCCCAACTTTATTTCATCACCAGATGTCTTTGCAGACTGGCAACTTAAATCTCTGTAGTAGCAGGTTGTATGTACCTGTTGCATGTGCCCTCTAGCTTCTTTACTATGAGTTGGGAAACTAATACTGTAATCCCACCTAAGTTAATGGGACAAATAAGCTTTCAGGTATTACACACTTGTGCATGTAAATTCCTGTGCATGAGCTGGCATTTTGTGTCTGTTAATGTGTTCCTTGAATTTTTGCTGTATTCAGGAATTAACTGGTTCAGATAAAGGCACTAACAATTTTCAGACTGACCAGTGTACATTAGCTCTGCTACAAAATTGAGAATGATCCTGAGCCATTTTACAGGTTATTATCAGTATAAAAAGTGAGGTCCACAGTCCATACAATAGCTTCTTACCCATACCTTTGTGAGCCTGCAGGCAAGACTATTTTTTTGTGCGTATCCCCATCTTCAAATGGGAAGCAGAGTGAAGTAGTGCACATGGATACAATGGACCTGTAAAAACAAGAGTACAGGTGAAAAGGAATTGAGACATGAAACATTTTCTGTTAAAACTCCTGTCTTCTTTCATGTTTAAAATACCAAAGAGCTGCTAGCAGAATCATTTATTATAACTAATATATTTAACAATAGAAAGAAATATCAGCTAAACCAATTAAATCAATTTCATTGTGGGGCAAATCCATTGACAAATACAGTCCATTGTGAAAGGGACCCTTGCCAGTCAATTCTACATGAGATTTAGACGATAGAGAAAAGTTTTTCCAGTCAGTTAATTCATGCTTTACTACTTCAGAAAGCAAATTCAGCAGTCCCTGTTTCTCCCCCAGGTCAGAAATAGCATGTTTATAAACTCAGTCTGACACTGTCAGACTCACACAAGATTGCTGGAAATTCAGCAGAAGCCGTTGCTGTTACATGACTCTTCTTACCACTTCCAAACTAAGGCTCAGGAGGAAACCTTGCTTCGGTGGTTAACAGTTCCAGTTGGCCAGGGTCTGTTTCTTTGTGGACAACCAAGATGTTGAATTGCAGAGAATATTTAAAAGTGCAGAACCTGTGTCCTTTGGCTGACTGGAGGTTGAAGGAGCTGACCTGTTGAATCTCAAGTCAGGATTTAGACAAGTCAACTCCTGCTCTTACCCCATCTTACAAATAACATGTAACTAGTCCATAGGCATGGTGACTGAGCCTGTGGGGAGCAGTCATTCAGATTATATCGAGCTGGCCACTGGGTGGTCACCGAACTAGGTGCAGTGCAACTACAGACAGTTTCCTCCTGTACCTCATGAGCAGTGCTACAAGGGTTAAAACAGCTGATGTGCCTAAAGCCGACCTGGATGTGCAGAGAGAGACATGGTGCCAGCTGCCCCAGTTCCAAGAGCAGGGTACATAGTTTCCCGCAGGCCAGTGCCCAGACTATAATAACGCTATGACAAGTTTACCTACAAATTGTGGGATTAAAACTGCATTCTTGAGGCAAAGGTTTTTATCATCTGGTCTACCACTGTAGCTGGGACAGAAGCCAGTTTTACAAGCTCAGACCCAAACTGGTGGCATTTAGCAATTACAGGCATGCCTTGAGAGACTTATTGCAGAGAACCTAAATGGTAGAGGAGAGCATTGCCCCTCCTTTTTTTTTTTTAACATAGTTTTGCAGGTTGGTTTGTCTGCAGCTGTGTGCAGAACTTTTCAAAGATGGAAGTTTCCCTGGGAGTACACCAGTACCTTCACTCCTGATTTCAACAGATTTGAGCTTTACACAGGGCAGTGGCTTATAGCCCACCGCCAGCGATCACTGGAGACCTGCTGCAGACTAGGCAGGTAACAGGCATTCCT
>NW_010102811.1:3457-16564 GCF_000699245.1 Pterocles gutturalis
CAACACAAGCAATATTGCTTTTTGCTGGGAAGGGAAAGAAGGAAAAGAAACAGTGTGTGGAGGAACAGGAATGAAAGGGAAGACTGTACCTGATGTACATGCCCAGCATTGCACAGTCATATAAGTCATTCCACCCTACCATCAGACTGCTGGAAAGCCACAGGAGAAATTACAGGTGTTCAGGAAATCCTAGCTTTTTGCCCTGGGTGCCTCCAGCAAGCTGCAGTACAGGCTTTCTTCTACGGTGAAGTTTGTGTCTCCTACCATGAGCCCAGTATGGCCGCTCCCCATCGACAGTGAAGAACAGTTCCCCCTAAGTTAGTAGATACAACCTAAGAAATCCAGGTATTATCTGAGGTACTTTGTTCACTAATTTTCATCACGTGAGTTTAATTTCAGTTATTTGTAGCAATATTGAATAATGAATAGAGACATATCCCTTAATATAGTCTAGATAATCTGCAAATGCTAGAAAGCCTTAGGCAGTAGGGCAGCTTTATAAGTTTTAGGCACTGTTTTTGTGGAAAATCAGGGCCAGAAGAGATTACTAAAATTGGACTGACATGTAGTTTGTTTTTCTGTCAACTCTTAAGGATGCTGGTTTCTTTTTACAGGAAGATTGTGGATAGAATAGATGACAACAAAGATGGCTATCTCACAACAGAGGAACTAAAAAACTGGATTAAACGGGTACAGAAACGCTATATCTATGAAAACGTGGCTAAAGTTTGGAAAGACTATGATCTAAACAAGGACAATAAAATTGCCTGGGAAGAATACAAGCAAGCCACATACGGTTATTATCTAGGTAAAATAACATTTTCAGATTATGTGCTCAAATGCTATTGAGATCATAAGGCATGATTTCATGCCTTACAGTCAACAGGAGTTTGGTGTCACGTTTAGGACTCTTGAAAATTGCATTAAATTTTATAGATGCTCAGAGGTCACAAGCACTTCTTAGTTGTTTATTGCAACCGTTGCCACATGAGTCACCAGAACACAGAACTCAGTGTACTGACAAAACTAAATTAAAGTCTCCTCCAATTAGAAATTTATATGTTTTTTTACATTAAAAATGGTACATTAGTTAAAAACCAATATATTGCATAATTGACCAGTATTTGTTAATTCACTCTCTGTAAACTCTTTTAAGATTCTGGATGCTAAAAATTCAAGCTGTGTCTCATCTATAGCAAAGTTACTGATTAAAATAGTTTTTGCAGAACAACATGCTTCAGACTGTGATCAACTGCAAATGAAAATCTTAACAAATATACCTGAATCTTTTTTTCCCCCACATACATTCCCTTGGCTTTTTATAAGTTAACGAAGGGAAAGGAGAAGAAATCACTTAAGCTAAAGGGCAATGCTGACAAAACAACAAATTGGTATTTTACCATTTATACTGGAAGTGAGAAGACAATATTTACCTATCATAGAGGCAGTTTCTGGAGCAAGCGTCTTCTAGTAGCAGTAATAATTCCAATAATTCTGCCTTAGATTAAAGTAGAGCATATTACTTTTGTGGAAGGCAATGTTTGACACGCCGTCCCTGCAGCAGTATCCCAGGGAGCCCTTCTCAGCTCTTTGTCTCTGATCTCTGTAGTCCCCAAGATTTGGAGAACAGCTACTACATTGTGGTTTTGCATTAATGCACACTTAAAATTCCCATCTGTGATTCCTGGCCTAGGCTGTTTCAGCTGTGTCTGTCTCCCAACGTACAAATTATGAAATTGTTATGAGTATTTTTCGTGTTTGAAGTCAGTTTAGTGATCCTATTTTAAAAATTATATCAAATACCATTTGTTTTATGCCACTGAACACCCTGAGAAATGTCATTGTTTTAAAGTGAGAATAATTGTTAGGTTTCCTGTAGCAGAGGCGTAGCAGTTAGATAATTTCAGTCAGTCTGCCAGCTTCTGAAACCACTTTCCTTTGGTGTTCTCACTTTTTCAAACTGAAAAGTCACGTAGAATGTTCTGATTACTAAGAAGATTAAAACTTCTGTGAATGAAATCTACCCCAAATACTGCCTAAGCAGTGCTTGTAAAAGCAGATTTAAAAAAATAAATCTATGAAGGATGATATACAATACTGCAAAGTCCATTATGCTGGATTCAAACAGAAGGCTTACTCAGACATCTGCCTATACTACTAAGTCAACTTTAAAAATCAAACCAAGTGCTTGACCTCTGAATTAAAATCTTCACAGGAAAAAGAAATTCCATTTTAACACAGCATCTATTCTGGCAATAAGCCTTTGTATTTCTAGACTCTAACAGCAAATTGGGGTACTTTGTTGTGGTAATATGTTTTAAAAGGAATGTAGCTTTGAGATTGTCTTGATTAATTCACAGAAAATCCTGAAGAATTCGAAGATGCAACCGATCAGCACAATTTTAAAAAAATGCTGCCCAGAGATGAAAGACGATTCAAAACTGCAGATCTGGATGGAGACTTAGCAGCCACTCGTGAGGAATTCACTGCTTTCCTTCACCCAGAGGAGTTTGAGCATATGAAAAACATCGTTGTCTTAGTAAGCAGAGCAAAACCAATGCCATCATTTTTACCTTTTTTTTTTTTTTCAGATGAGCTTTGAAATGCTTCTCTAACCTTATGCAGGATTTAGAAAGAGGCACACACATAATAGCCAAGTGGGGAACAGAAAGGGATGCCTTTCATGAAATTAGCTTGATTTAGAGCTCTAGTATAAGACAGACTTGTTAAATGTACTTAGACGGCTCCTAAATGGAATCAATAAAGTCTTGGGGTGTGGACTTAACATCAAAATGAAAGGAAGGGCATGCCGACATGCAGCAGCCAAGCATTTGAGGCAAGCTTGTATCTGCCCCTAACTTAAAACTTAAGCATGGCATCCAATTCATTGATGTGCAGGGAATTTTTTCAACATGAAAAAGTGTTTCTATATTCATTGTGTAAACAACAATCACATTGGAATCAGTGAGAGTACATTTGCCTGTGCACAAGGGGAGGTCAAGGCCTCAAACAAATGTGAAATGATCGAAGATGCAAATAGCCAGAATTCTCATTTCTCTCTTGATTACTTCAATGCAAAACTGTTTTCCAGGAAACCTTAGAAGACATAGACAAAAATGGGGATGGCTTTGTAGATCAAGATGAGTACATTGGTAAGTGTTGAGGTTTGTTTCTTATGTAATCTCCAGTCTGTTTGTCCATCTTCTCTCGAAGTTGCAGCAGTATCAGCAATGCAAAGATGAACGTTTCTGTGCTGCAGTTCAACTATTTCAAACCAACTATCCAATCCAGAAAGTTTAATTTCATTTTAGGCAGGTAGTAACATCACCACCAAAAGGTTCCTCACACTTTACAGCATAAGATCCTCCTCTTAGTCTTGTATAATTTGGCTAAGAGGGTCTGGAATAATATTTTTTATGACAGGAATGTTCTCTGTATACTTGACCACGTTAACAGCTTTGTGAAGGCAATGTTTGCAAATGCAGGAAGATCAGAAAGTGAATTAGTCTCTTCCCAAGTCTGAATGGTACTTGACTATGCAGTGACTATCTGAATGGTACTATGCAAAACAGCTGGGAAGCACACATTGCAAAAAAGAAAGTTCATCTTTTTTCCCCTAATTCTTTTCCTAATTTAATTAGTAAGTAAGAACCAATACTTCTCTAATGATTTGGTGATGCCATTATGTTTCTTCTAGAAATAGAAGACACATTAAAAATGAACTGTGTAAAAATAGCACTAATATTTAAGATTCTCAAATAAGTTGTGAAGTGCATGGAAGTCAGCTGTACTGACTTCAGTGGCAGAAAGAAAACAAAATGGGAAACGTCAACAGCAGATCAGTCACAGTGAATTTGCACAAACTTCAGTCACACTAGGCGGTTGGCTGCTCTCTTGCACTTAGACCTATGAAGTGAAAACAGAAGCAGGACTAGAGATCAGCAGTACATAATACATTTTAGCCTTTTAAATCATTATGCCAATGCCAAAAGCTAATTTCTCCCACTGCATTCACTTTGATGGGTTTTAAATCGAGAAAGTAGCACCAGGAAAACATTAGTGCAAACTCGGGTGAATCTTCCTGTTTCTAGTGGTGCTATAAAGATCACTTCACATATAATCAGGAACAATATACACACTTTAATTAATGGCAGGAGGTTTCTATTCCTTGTAAATTATGTTTAGCCTCAGAATGTGAATGCTATTCATTTATGACTGAAATAACAGAGGAGCATCATTTCCACAGTAATTTCATTTCATTCAGTGACATTACCTACATATAATTATAAGGTAATTGTCAACATTTGTTACCATGTGAATGCTGTTTTTTCTTGTCTTCTATAGATAGGAACATAGAATGTTCTAGTCATGATCACCCCACATTGGCAAGGATGATAAAAATCAGATTGACAGAACATGTCAGTTGCGTCAACAATATAATTTGTACTTTAAAAAATGTAAAAAGAAAGAGAATGTGTTGCATGAACTTTTCTTCGTTAGTTGAAGAAAACTGTGCTTAAAATACTCCTACTTCCCTTTTTCAGATTTTTTTTTTTTAAATTTCTGATCAAGCTGGGGTTAAAAAACAAACAAAAAACCAAATCTCTTCTTTGTTAGCGTATAAGGAACAACAAAAAGAAGTCCAAAAAATGGCAGTCTCTAGATCAGGTATTTGACAGGTAAATCTGGTGAAGGTTATAGAACAATTCCTCCCTCCTCCTCTTTCCTTCCCCCTATTTTGTGTTCTCCAAAATTTGGTTTAGATTTTGCACAAGCAGCAAAGCAAAATAACCCTAGTCACGTTAAGCAGAGAGAACTAAATTAACAGTATTAATAAACAGTATTTCAGGGAAACTGTGGACAGTTCTACTGATAAAGAACTTAAGCTTGGAGTACATGCTCCCATTGCAGGGTGGAGGGAGGTCATTCTTAGATTTGAGACCAGCATTTATACTTCCTATAGATACCAGCCAGCCACTGACCCTGAGGCCATCCATGTGGGATGCACTTTTCCCTAGCACATCCTTGAAAAACAATCCCAAAAGGCATAGGAGTAGTAGCACAAAGCAGGCTATAGTTATAAATAGGAAAGGGGAGGGCTTGAGGAATAAGCAGCCCTGAGGAGCAGGAAACCATTGATTGGCTATGGTGACCAGAAGAGTAAAGTGGACACGCTACTCATAAGTTGGAAGGCTCGTGCTGTAAAGAACAGATATGAATCACTTGCTCCTAATAATCATTGCTTCTCTCCCAGCTCTACACAGCTGCTACTGTGGCCTTTTCCTACTGGTGCTTCTTCAGTACAGCACAGGACTGATGTACAGAGCCGCTCATGTATGTAATCTATGCATCCTGTGTCACAAATGGCACTCCATCCGAAAGTACCAATCTGTGACAAGTGCACTGCCTGTGCATTCTCGGACAGATGCACCACTGATTCAGAATGACTTCCCCACGTCTTTCTTTGTAGAATACCTTCTACTGGAGCATGCTGCAGGACTGCATGGTTCCAAAAGGACCCATCTACTAAAGTGAATTTCTCTTACATAGACCTCTCTAAAAGCAGGACAAAAGCATACAAGTTCCATTTACCATTTTTGTTTTCCTGAATTTCCCCTGTGCCTTTTTTGCCTTAACCACTCTGCTGGCTGGAGTCCGATCTTATCCACAAAGACATTTGCTGGCAGGGACAAGATAAAAGTGCCGAGTTCCTTTCTCCCCCTCTGACTGAGCCCTGCTTATGATTGACATTTAACTAAAGATCCTTAAAGATTTTTTTTCACTTTGAAATTCAGTGCATGGTGGCCTTTGGACACATTCACCTCTCGCGTTAGCCACACCAGCAGCACACAGTTACAATGCAAGGGTAGTGTAAGAATAGACAGAATCACCAGCAGTGAAGAAATAGGCCTGGGAGAAGATACATGCAGTTACTCTAATTACACCCCATATTTCATTTCCCATACAAGGAAACACTGTGCGAAGAGTGAAAAGTTTAGTCTTCCTCTGAGGAACACTGCAAATGTATTCAGTTTGTGCATAATTTGCAAATTAAATATGACCTGAGTGAGACCTTTATTTCCTCTCCAGCTGATATGTTTGCAAATGAAGAGGGTGGACCAGAGCCTGACTGGGTGATTACAGAGCGTGAACAGTTTTCGGATTTTCGTGACCTCAACAAGGATGGAAAGATGGATAAAGAGGAGATTCAGCATTGGATTCTCCCACAAGACTATGATCATGCACTAGCTGAAGCCAGGCACTTAGTCTATGAATCGGATGTAGACAAGGTACTTGGTGATCTAGTATATTTTTTTTTTTAATTATATAAGGTGGTGTGGTTTTTTTTAAACGTATCAGCTAGCAAGCAACTATTCCTCATAACTTTGCTTATTCACTTTAAATGGAGTTTTAGAGGCTAGAATTGGTAGTGCATTAATGTATCAATGCCAGTTTCAGGTGGTAGAGCTAGAATCGCAAAGTAAAAGTAGTAAAATGCAGTTCATCAGCTTTGGAAGTCCCATTGGCTCTCCATAGGTTAGATAAGAAATTATTTTTCATCTTAAACCTGGAAATTTTAACACAGTAGAAATATTCTTTTTAATAGTGGTCATGGGTTTTGTATGCTAATTTAGACTGGAAGAGAAAAATAAAAGATATATTACATAGGAGGTAGCAAAAAACCTCCATTTCTATAATCAAACACACATCTTTGACTTAAAGACCAGTATACCCACTTCCTCTAACATGGGAGATTAATAGTTCAGTAGGTCCCGGATGATGATCTTCAGAAGTGTCATGTGAGGAAAACTGGAACCTGAAAAGCCAAAGCACTCTTACACAGAGAGTGTGTAAATTGCTAACATAAACAACCATCTTCAGCAAAATGCAGAGGACAAGAATGTGTACCAGATAACCCGTATACTGTTTGGCAGCAAGTTAATTACAAAGAACTTTCAATTAGCAGTTTGACCCAGCTGAAGCCAGTGGGACTTCTGTCTTCTTTGGGGTCCAAATTTCACTCACTGTGACAGCTACAGGGATTCCTGAATCTGCAGTCTGCTGCTTTGAAGAACTGTCTGTTTCCCAGGGCTCTTGTAAGTCTGTGCTGGTGTGCCTTTTACTTAGCTTTGAAAATATTCTTACAGAGATTTTATTTTCTTCCCACTAGGATCAAAAGCTAACAAAAGAGGAGGTTCTAGACAACTGGAATATGTTCGTTGGAAGTCAAGCTACTAATTACGGGGAGGACCTGACAAGAAACCATGATGAACTATGATACAGTATACCAACCAGTATGCCACAGACCTTTTCTTCACTTTACTGAAATCACCGTGCCCATCCCCTCTTTTTGGGGAAGATGGGCAAGGGACACACTCACAACTGAATGACATGCATTAATATATTTTTAACCTGCCAGCTTATTACCTCAGAAACTGCATAGAAATAGCTTTTTACTCTTTTCACATGGTTAAATACAGTATCTAATTATTTCAGTTCTGTTTTGGAACACATAAAAAGGTAACTTTTTCTAATAGCCTGATCTGGGAAAGGTAATTCTAAAATATAATTGCAAGGATCTTTAATAGTGAAATATTTTCTTGACATACACGTTTTTACTATAGTGAAATGCAGATAGTATTAGAAAGAAACAATATTTAAACAGACTAAGTTATTTAGTTATCTTTTTTGATAGCATATAACAATTTAGAGTTCTACTTTAACCCTTCTGTCTATAGAAGAGGTTTGACACAAGATCCACCACCTTTTTCTCCACACTGTTTTTCTCCCAGTTTGGGCCAGAGGTGCTGAAGAAGGTATCCAGCAGCCCTCAGGTTTGTAGCTTTGCAAGTGCAACATGTACAACCGGCCCTTCTCTTTAACCCCTATCACAGTGCAGAGACAGCACACGTGGCCCAACGCACTGTGCCGGCATAGCTGCTCCTTTGGACAGCGGAATAACGTACAATTGTTTGTGGGCTGTTGGTTATGCTGTTTTTCCTGGGAGGAATTATGCCACGTGGAGTATAATTTGTCTCACACTTTTCGCACTTTACCCAAGCCATACTCTTGTTCACACAGTGTGAATGGCAGCAGTTCTGTGATGGAGAAAGAATGAGACACATCACCCCTCTGGGCCTTCTGTCTTCTCTGCCACATAAGAGGACAGATTTATGTGGCTAAAGTTCTTGCTTTGTATGTATATACATATAAGTACATGTTACTGACACAACAACGTGAAGACAGCTTTCCTTGTAAAGAAAGGGGCAAGCTTTTGACAGAGGTGCTTTCTTTTTTACTGTATAATGTGAGCTGTTACATGTATATTTTTATATATCCAACTTACCTAAGTTTGGTTGTTTTTAAATGTACTGGTTTTAAAATAAGCACAATAAAACCAATACTTTTTGATACTATGAAGGTGCAATAACACTAATACAGACTAGCATAGAGAGGCTATGTGAAAGCAGGAACCAAGCCACTAGTTCGCGAAGCACTGGGTCACTGGCAGCTCCTGCAGCACTGGGTGATCATCTACAAACAGCAGCTGGACATACGGCACCAACTGTTTCTTCTTCACTTCATAAAAACAAAACAAAACCAAACAAACTAGTAATAAGTCCAATATACATAGTTGCTATCACTAGAATCTGTTCTGAACACTAATACTAGATTAGGGCTCCACAACACAGTTCACTTGGAGGTTCCTTGGAGGTTTGGTGGACGTACTGCTGATCACACAGCCATCCAGAGAGGAGCTTTGAGACACCCAGGTTGTGATACATTTCAGCAATTTAACAAATTTGTGAAAATCATCATAAGACAATGCAGAACTGTGACCTCCATAAACAGTGTCATTTTTACAAGGTCATATAAGAACTGTGGTGAAATATTTTACATCTTCCAATTGAAGACAGTTAAATCTAGATATCAGATGGCAGAGATTACACGTTTTTACCAACACAATTATTAAGCTTTTGGTGTGCACTTCCTATGACATTGCCAGCAATGTCTCCAAAAAGTCCCTACCTCTTCCACTAACATACAGTAGGACAAATGTCATAAGACATAAGTGAACCGTTTTTTGCTCTTCCACTACCCTAAAGTTAAATAAATGCCTAAATGCAGTGTTATCTGAGAAGCAATAAAATTGTATCTTAACAGATGTAAAATATTACCTGTTTTGTTATGACTTGGATTTGGAAAAATTTATTGTATTCAATAATCCTAACAATCTTAAGAACTTTTTTTTTACATTTTTATATTTTAGTAACAGAATTATAGTACTCTGTCTGCACTTAGATTGTCTTCTGCTGTTTCATGAAAGACTACCTTAAAAGACCTCAAAAGCTTGTTTCCTGCAAGTGAAACTGCAGCTCAGACTGGATACTTAAGCCAAGGATTTTCACTGGAGCCCGAGGGAAGGTTGTTTGCTAACTCTTGTTGAAATTCAGTGGGAGTTGGGTGCTGAGACACTAAGCATCGTTGCCTTCAGCTAAACATGACACTTCCAAATCCACTGTGGTCTGTCCCAACAAAAAACTGCATCTGAGCTTTGACAAGCAATCACATTTTCTTCCATGTTACTCAATGAATTTGGAATAGAATTAGTGTCAAATGAGAGAAATAATGTTGCCATCTTTCTTCTCGTTTTCTTTTAATGCTTGGAACACATTGGGCATTTTCCAGTATAAAACTATACTTACATGAGTAATAATGCTAAAATCAGGAGTTAATCATGCAAACAGAAGCTGGAAATTTAGACCCATAGTATTTTACAGTAAAATCTTTTTTTACAAAAAGAATGGTGCTCAGGTAGACTATATCCAGCTATGAAAAAGGCAAACATGCCAACTAGAATGAGATTTAAAATAATGAAATTATTTATCAGTCATAAGAGTAATGGGGTCATATTAAGATTAGGAGCTTTTTTATAAACCAGAATCTAGAAACATTTTTTTAGAAAATATAAGCATCACTGAAGTTATTTCACTCTAGACGCTACCCTCTTCTTTCTGCAGCTCTTCATAGTGTTTCACTTAGCAACATCCAGTAATGCACAGTACATTTCATGCACTAAATTTTCGTTTCAAGCTCAGTGCACTAAGGAAGAGTAACTCCAAAAGAGACTAGAGCTTCTGGGTTTAAATTTAACACTATTTAAGGAAAGCAAACCTTTGCTAGGGGATATAACTGTTAACATGGTGATTTTTCAAGCCTAAGGTTTCTAATGGGGTTTGACTGTTCCAGAGATAGCATTTTTTTTCCTAGGTAACATATTTCAAGTCATATTATGAGCAAACGTTACAAAATTTTAGTGTAATGTGAAATACTGTAATGTCAGATAGCATTATATATCTGCTTAATATGACTAAAACCATTAATTGCTGGGAGCCATACTTCATCCCAACAACATGAAAATCCATTTTGTGCTTATCTTGTCAGTTATTGCTGATTTTCTTAATGAATTGTGACGTAGTGAAATTCTGTTGGGAAACGTGTTTATATACTTCCAACTGCAGGTTCTGTGTGGTAACTCTTATTACATAGATCCTCCATTAACTAAATGTTTTCATTATGGCTATGCCACAACATATCAAAGGTGCATTTTTCTTACTTAGGTATCTGGAATAGCCATTATTATTGCACATGCAGATTTAATTATTAGAATTTATTAAATGAACTAAGTGGCTAATGTTCATTGTCTTATATTTCCATTTAATGATTCAATCAGGTTAAACCTGTCTCCTGTTCCAATCAAGGTACTGTACGTAACTCCCCGAGGAAAGAAGAATGCAGCTCATCCTGATCTAACTGCACTTAACACAAGTATCTTACAGTAGTTGCATAATGCTTTACTATTTGCAATGCAGAACTTGATCTTGATCCTAGTGAAGGTAATGGCAGAACTCCTAGACCCTATATAGTGAGGCTAAGGCTGTAGCCACCTGAAGACACGCAGAACGATAGGATGGTGGGACTTGACGTTAGAAATAACCTTACGACCATCAGATCCTGATCTTACTATTACTACTACTGCTGCTGAACACTAACTTTTGGGAATTTAGACTGATTCTTACTCATGTAAGATAAGGCATAAGTCTAGTTCATAGTGTCTGATGTTTTCCTGGTCTGTTCGAGTAAACTTAGCCATTTTACTGAGCAATGGTGGTGTCACTGCTAGACAGCAAATTACCATTAGCAAAAGGAACTAGTTTTATAGGGTGGTGGAAGGAGTCACAGAAAATGTTCTAAAGCCAAAGATTTTGCAAAGCCTGACTCAGCTTGTAGTCAGACACTTGGAAGCATCCACCACTAATAAGCAGTGCCCTTACTCCAGTTTAGTGTGTGCTGCATTCCATTAAATGTGTCCAGCAAGGAGTGTATTAACCATATTTGCTAATTACAAAGGAAGAATTTAGTACTATCTTGTACAGAAGTTTCAGGCACCAGTAAGACCAATGCCCCTCAAACTCAAGTGATGTACAGATTATTCCAAACATGAGGAATTTCAAGGCAACCTCAGAAGAAAAAGGTACCAGGTTTCCCATAGTGTGAAATGGTGTACAAGGGACATACATGCATATGTGACACAACAGGCAATTTCACACCTGTGTTCTGTCTCTCCACAGGATAAGGTAAAATGTTATCAACAGATGGGAGTATCTCTTCACTATGCCAGTGACAAGAATACAATATACACATTACTATTCGTATTGATAATTAAGGGATATCCGTCTTCAGCACATGTGTTGGCTCTGGTGAGGGCAGCAGAGTTCTGGAGCTCAGTTTCATATACTGCATGTTTGTCATTTTCTTTGTGGAAGAACTTTTTTTGTAATCATGAATTGTCCAAATATGATCTGGTCAGTTAGCATTTGAAGTTTTAGGATTTGCTTAAGTGCTTTGTAGTTGGCCTCACATTTGTGAGGTTGGCCATATTTGTGGTCTGAAACTGCTACATACCTGAAATTCCGGGACATCTATATAGAACAAGTCGTGGCATGATACTGAATCTGAATAGTAATTAAGGGTGACACATACAGTAGAAATGACAATGTTTCATCATATCAACAAGAATTTAGATATGCATCAAGACACATTCACAGTTAAGTGGGAAATCTTTTCTTTATATGGGAATAGCCTGACAACCTTTAAAATGAAAGCCCATTGCACCAATGTGAGTACAAAAACTTAATAAAATATTAGCATAGCTTTTGAAGACATACCTTAAAATCCTCAGTAACGCTCCTTGGTGCTTTTGTGGATGGTGTCACAGAAACATGAGTTGATAATCCCATACTGCATGCCACAATCTCAAACAGTTCTAGTATGGCACTGCCCAAGAACAGCCATCAGTGAAGATACTGCATTCTTACCCAACAGATTGCTGAGGTTTAGGTAAAAATAAATTGTAAAAATAAAGCTACTCAATAGGCTGCTCCAGCGTGCACTATCTTCTCCCGCTTAAGGCTGCTGTTAGATTCTGAGGAGGTTTGATAGCCGCATGATAATGAATGCTGGGTTGGTCACCATGAATCCCATGACTAGGATTGAAGTTAAAAAGTTGGTATCAAGGCCACAGTACCTAGGAAGAATAAAAAAGGAAAAAAAACATTCTGATTATCAATTACTGAACTCTCAAGAGCACAATGTTCTCAGGACTTCCTGGGATACATCTTCTGTTTGGATAAAAGCCAGGGAATTTAATGTTTCAGGAATTTAAAAAAAAAAGGGGGGGGGGCTTTTAACATTAGATCAACTGTAAGATAACACAGATATACCAAAAATAGTATTGACTAGATTGACATGTTAGACACCTCCCCCTCAAATTACTTCCAATGCCCCCCCCAGCTTTAAATTCAGCTGAACTGAAGTTCTGCTGACATTGCTTTCACTGCATCTCACAGGGCCTTGGTTGCTGGGACACAGAAAAGAAAGGAATGCTAGTTGAAAATGCATAAAATTAAGAAGGGCAGAAGAATTCAGATAGCTAAAACTTCCTGAAACCTTTAGTTGGTAACATTTAGATGAAACGTTTTAAAAGCATAGGGAGGGGTTTTTTTTAAAGGTGAATTTACAAGTGAATTCCACAGGCAGTAGAAA
>NW_010102811.1:16625-30647 GCF_000699245.1 Pterocles gutturalis
TCCTGCTCTTCATTTAGAACATTTCTCATCAATTCCTTTGCCTGAGTCACCCTATTCTTTCTTTGTCCTCAAATTTTAAATTCAGTTAACAGTACAGACATAATGTTTTGGGAAATCCCAAGCTCCCAAGTCACTGATAACTTTGAAATTGCTTTATGCTGAAGAAAGGAAGTTTTCAGAACTATTACATCTGCTCTGAACTGAATACAGCAAAGTAGAGTTAAAAAGTGAAACCAAATGCAAGATACTAAAAAAAGTATTATTCCATTATTCCCATCTATATTCATAAACAAAAAGATGTCTAACCTGGAACAGACAGATTTGGGGTTATACTGAGTTGGAATATTTACTTTACTACAAAAACATTTAAAAGTGAACTCTAAACAGAAAAAATATTTGTATACTTCTTGTAGACTACAGAGTACTGTAGAGACAACAAATAAAATTTATACTTGAGTTTAGTCGAACTAGCACCCGGTGAAGCAAATGTTTCCAGCATTGGTCTTTCTTCAGTGTAGTTGCATGACCATTAAAATTCCAGGATACCTTCTTGAGCTAACAAGCAAACCTCATGACTTCATTCCAAGGCTGGCTAGTCGGTTTCTTAAAAAAAAATCCATTACATCATCTCTACAATGGCTGCATGTGCTGGGTGCAAAATTTGGAAGCTCTCAATCATCACAAAAAGGTTATGAAATTATTGCAACACAAAAAAGACCTTTCAAAAGCCTTGCTATCAACTAGCATTAGGTTTACAGAACATTTATGTAGACATCTGAATAGATATAATGATATCTTTTCCCTCTTTCTGCAAGGAAATAAACTTTTCACATTTGCTACCCCAAAGCTTGTCAAAAGGAAGATTGCATACATGCATTGAAATGGGTCCTCTGGGATAAAAACAGCATATAAATACCAATTATTATATACATCTTAGATCTAACCAAAGGTGATTCAAATAATCTGTGTGTCACAATCAGGAACTTGGGGATAAGGTAGGTTTTCCCCTAAATCAGACTGGATCTATGGTGCAGCATTGCAGTATATTCAGAGAATTTTCTAGGGGTCTGAGTGTGGTGTAAACATTAGCTTAATAGTGGGAACCTGGGTCCAAAATGCAGCCAATATAGACACATATGGCCCCCTCAACTATGGCTTCAGAAGGTAAAATTGTGGGTGCATAAAGCAGACAGTACAAATATCCTCTCTTTATGTTTCTGCATCCCTTCATAACAAATGCAGTCACAGTTGAAATAAAACAGGCAAGATGAAGAGCATTGAGAAATGACATGATGAAACACCGCCTTTAAAATCTACTTTATTCAACTGGAAACAAAACATTTTAAAAGGTGATAATGCTCTAAAAGCTATTTAACTCACCAGCCAAATCAAACTGACCAAAATATAATTTATTCCTTGTCTTGTTTAGCAGATGCTTAAAAGATCAATATAGTTGTCTCTGTAGATCGACATGAAATATTAACCAGTCTGAGTGTCCTGAAGCTTTTTACAACATATTCAGCCTCATTAAACATTAAGCAGCCTTGAAATATAAATATAAAATAACTATCAGCTTCCTATCCTTCAGACACAGAACAAAGGTAGCTCAAATGTGGGAAGCAGGAGGAAAAAAAGTATTAAATGAACTGGGAATTCAGAGAGAAGTTAACTTAGGAAAGCTGTCAGTATAAATTGACTCAATCAGATACACTTTACCATAAGGAAAGATAATATTGCAGTATCAGAAGAATATCTGCCAAGGAACAAAACAATAGTGTGACATTTATAGCATGAGAAATTCATAAAAATATGCCTCTAACCACAAATATACTCATCTTAGGCCCAGTTCTCATTTACACTACAGCTCCTTTCACCCCTCATATTTGCTATAAGGCCCCTCCCTGGGTTCAGTGAGAATGAAGCCCTCTTCTGTTATCTTCTCTCTGCTTTTCTTTACTGTCTGGTATGTTAAAAATATCTGGGCAATACAGCAGAAAAGAGTTTCAGGTTCACTAAAGGGAAATGTCAGCTTTGCAAATCACTGAAAGTAACCGGACATAAACTGTCAAAATAAGTCAGCGAAACAGTGTGGTTATTGTCAGCACGTAATTCAAGTCTGCAATCCAAGATGTGGCTAAAGGTTATAGACAATATAGCAAGATGGTTCTACTGTGATGTACAGAGCAACTAATTCAGCTAAAAATGCTGTTTCATTTTAATATATGCAGCACATTTAATACCCTTTTCTCCCATTTGTCTGCTTGCTTTATTATTACTGCATATTGATACTGAAGAATAAAAACCAGCCTCACAGGGTACAGCCTCTACCCCTGCAGAGTCTGCCAGGGTTTACAGGGAAGCTTTTTATGTAGCTTTCTTATTGCTTCTTCTTCTAGTGTTGTCTAGTACTGATATTGGACCAGATGTACCAGCAGTAGAATTTATTGCAGCTACCTTCTCTCAATTTGGCAAGACGGTAACAGCAAGAGGTGAAACTGTGTAGGATTCATTCCCCTGCAGAGATATGAGATTTTGTAAACACTATACTGAGCTATTAAGTCAGAACTATCAAATTCTCTTATACAACACAATGGTAGGAATACCATCCATCAGTCATTGCAAAAACCATAAGGAATTGAGATTGAAACCATGAAACTAATTCAGTACATCTAAAGACAAAAAAAATTAAAAATATGTATTTTGAATTTTTGTGGCATAGGCAAGATATCAGTGGGCTCACATAAAGAATAACTGAATCAGACATATTAAGAAATGATATTCAAATAACATTTGACATTGGGCTATTTTTGTGGCATTCCCAGAATAGAACTGAAAATATACTTTTGCATTCCACTGCGTTACACCGTGCTTTTATACTTTCTCTACCTGTATGCTACGCTGTTAACAAACATTGATTAGAATAGCATCAAATCAAATGTTTTACATTTATTTGCTTACCAGATTTTCAGATGTTCTTTGTGGACGTGGCTACACTATCTCCAAAGAGGTGCTTTAAAATTAAATTTAAAAATGCATTTAATGGGAAAAGATTATACACATTGTGAGCAAAGCCCAACACCTTGCAATTTCGACAAAGGAGTGAGCCGCACAGAGTGAACCGCAACACAGGCTCGGGAGGGCAAGCAGAGCCTTAGATTTCATGTACCTTCTTCAGTTCTGCACCATCCACCAAACTCCCGGTAAAACTTGTAACAATCTCAGATAAAAACAGCCGTGTGTTACCAGAACCACACTCATCACTTCCCTCTTATGACATTTTAAAGTTTCTTTTCGTGATGCGTGGGGGATCCCCAGAGCTGCCACCTCCACTCCACTCAGCAGAGGCAGTTACACAAGGAGTCGCTTGCATTCCTTACAGCCACCAAGGAGCACAATGAGCCAGAACAAGGTTGAGGTTGCATGATGCAGACAGGAATGCACGAAATTCATGTAACAGCTTAAGGAGCACTGTGAGGTGCCTTGCTTGGTTATTTAATCTGAGTGCTTTGTCTAAATTGCAGGTCACACAGGTTGTTTGGAAAGAAAGGTAGTTTGTCAGCAGCATCAAGCGTTTCTTTGACACCGTGGTACAACACAGAGGAATTGAGCAAGACAGAATTTTCTTGCCAAAATTGCCACGGCTCTTTAATCCAGAAATCCTCTTCTCTCAAGGGTTTCCTCATTCGTGTATCATCCTTGTATCTCACTGAGCTTCTGGCATATAGGAAACAAGCCAAACACTAGAGTTAGAAGGTCACTGAAGTGCTGCAAAATTGGCATGGAGGCTTAGGGTAAAATGAGCAGACACAAAGATGGGGATATATAGACAGCAATAGTACTGCAAAGGGAGAGGAATTTTAACCTATCCAATTCCTCTCCAATAAAACCTGGGAAACTAGCCTTTGCACAGGTGAAATCTCTTTCACTTTTTGTGCTCTGCTCTGCTTGAGAATTTGAGAGAGATGAAAAACACTAGTGCCAAATTTACTGTAAATATCTACTCAGGCAGGGTGTAACAGTCTGCTTTGATCAAGTTGCACTTACACTTCCCTTAGACATCCATCCAAAACCAGTTTCTGGAATGCAGTCTTTGAAGTCTCTTTTTATACAAGACTTCTGTCCATCCACAGCTAAAACTTTCAACCAGGCAGTCCCTCATTACTCGTAACCTTGTTACTACAGTATCCTCTTCCTGAAGACAGGCTTGCCGTCGCGTATGCTCAGCTCAAAGCAGAGCCAACACTCTGCTCCCTCCACTCCACCGATCTCCAGGTGACTCATCTTCACTTTCAAAGCTCTCCACAGCCTGCAGTCCCCAATATCCCTGGTCTCTCACTCACTGCTGACAGTTTTATTCCTATTATTGACCCACAACACAAACAGTTCATTTTTTTCAAGGACAAATAGAAGCCAAAAATTTTGTGTGTACACTCCCATGCTGTTCCACATATTTGAGGGGGATTTCTAAATTTCTGGTTGCCTTTCAATGCCCTCCCAAAGCTCTCCTCATCCATGTCTTCTGAAACTGTAACTGCCAACCAGCACATTATTATGTTTTCTCTATCAGCAAGACAAAATGGAGACAAAAAAAAAAAAAAAAAAAAAAGCAGCAGCTCTCTAATAGACCAATTGAGATTTCAGAGGGCAGGGAGAAAGAAGCTTCTTAGGACTTCCACCAGTCCCGTCCAGGGTGTTGAACACAGCTGCAGGCATTCCTCCTTTTTGCCTCCACCCCTGTGCTTTCCCTTTTCTTGTGCTGTAAATTCTTTGGCAATGTCTTTTGGTTCAGTGCTGGTACAATGCTTAGGACAGTGAAATTATACCTCATGACTTGGATTCCTAAAAGTTACAGTAATACAAGTATAAAACAACCACAGTTTTAACTTTATTTGACTAAAATTCATACCTCAAGACCACCAAACCATGAAGAAATAGCATACAATGGAAAGAGAAAACAATTGCCCAGATCAGAATGGCACAATGCAATCGCATCAACCCTCAGCTAGTATTAATTGGTATGGCTCCAAAAAATCTTTTATCTGTCTTTCAGTGTACCTGTGCTCATTTACATCCTCAGGTACTGTTTGTAATAAATTTGGCTGTAAATAATCCTCCTAGATAAAAAGGAACACTGAGTCAAGTATCTCTGTACATTTTTTTTGCTGCTTTAGAGGACATGTAATGGATGTGTGAGCAGCAGCACATGAAAGACAGATGAGGAATCAAATTCTTCAGCTGTTTGGGTTAAAATAGAATGAAAAGATTCACGTATCTGCAAATTTCTTTCACTGAGGCCTATAAAGACATCCTGGCACTGCTGTAGCTTTCCATTGTCTCTAGAAGAACTGAAAACCTATTTAAGATCAAGACAAGGACAGGTACACATGTATCAGAGGGCAGTGAGAATGCCATCAAAACGTGTCAATAGGAATGTGGGAGCTCTTTTGGAACATCCTAATAGAAATCTACGTCCTACTCAGAAGCCTTTGAATCTCTGCTTACTGTAGGTCACTTAAAAAAAAGTTTCTGTAGGAGATCTTCTAATTAAACTTTTTTCTTTAGGAGTTAAATGATTATTTGATATATATGTGATTGGATACAAGCACACATGGAACACAGAGGAACTACCAGCAAAGTCACTTCATCACTTATTATCTTAAAATGTCTGATATTCTTCAGTATGTTTATTTTCAGAAGGCATCGTGCTAGATTTGCAAACAGGGTGGAAAAAACTAATTATAATAACTATTGTTGAGAAATGTTAATGTGGAATGGAAGGCATTTAAAGAACGGTAACAGAGTTTAAAATGTAAGTTCATTCCAGTAAATCAGTGTCAAAATGACAAGAGAAGCCAACATGGCTGAAGACAGATATATAGAACAATACATAAGATAAACAAAAAAGCTTTTGAACCCATCCACAGAAAATGAGAAGTGAAAGATTTGATTAAGTATTAAAAGAAAAAGGCTCAACCAAATGAAACAAAAACAAAAGTGAATCATACAGCTCAAAATCTCTTAGTATGAGAGTGTTTTTTCTGTTTTTTTTTGTTTGTTTGTTTTGTTGGGGGTTTTGGGGGTTTTTTGGGGGTTTTTTGTTTGGTTGGTTTTTTGTCTTTTTTTAAACAGGACAAAACTAAAGAATTAAGAATTCACTTTCCAGAATGAGAGTGAAAAATCTAAACCAGAGTGACTATAAATATTTAAAGAATTAATTTGCAACTATTCTAAGGTGTAACTGTGTCTGATACAACATACCTGAATTCTCCTATGAAGGGGTTTTAAGGCTAATTCCCACCTTTACTGCTTTCTTGTTTCAATGCAAATTGTGCACTGACAGCACTCTGCAAGGGCAAGTATTTGACTCACATTCAGGCAAACTGAATAAACAGCCAAGGAGTTCCCTGTGTGAAGTACCATCAGTGCACGACTAGCCTTACCTCTGCAGTAGCAGACATTTGAGGGGGAATACCTTCTCTTGATTTTTGCAGTTATTGCACCTCACCTTCATTCAGCATGAGTGAAGGTAACAGCTCTTCTTCTCACAGACTCTAGTTGTTGGTGCGCAGTGCCTGGGAGCCCTCCACGTGTCCTGGTTAAGGTCCTTCAGAAGCTTTGGCGGAGCACAGGGCTAATCCATTGCACACACTGTCTTTCCCCATCTCGGCCCCAGAGCCTTCCCAGCACGTTACCTCTGGTTGACACGATGGCAGACAGCACAGGCAGCCCAGACCATGCCAGCCCTTCACAATGACTGCTTTGCAGCAGGTTACTGGGGCAAAGTGGCTTTAGCACACCTCTCTGGCTCCTTACCCTGTAATAATGATAAAAAAATGGAAAGGTGAAGTTTTCATAGTAACTGAGCTCTACTGAATTAAGAAAACCTGTTATAGCATTGTTTTTTTTCAATGATTTGTCTAAATCAAAGTAAACTTTTGAGAGAAAAAATTTAAAATTAACAGCACACTGGGTGTTCTATGGATCTTCCTTAATCTTGCCTGCAAGGCTTCCCGTAACTTTGAGTTTACATGTAAACCAGAGCTATAGCCTAAAGGACTTCACTGCTATTTTAGTACGATTTTTGTAACTTTGATTAGACAACTCAACTAAAGATGCATGCACTATATTGGCATATCCTGATATAACCAGTCAAAAGAATTTAGTGCTTGATCCACTGGTAACGTGACCTGTCCCAACTTTTTTCTGGTACACCGTATTTTCCCCATCAGGTCAGTGGCAGTAGCAACTGCTCCTTCACATTGTGCCCTCCTACCTGAACAGCCCACGCAAGGCAGCGAGGGAGTGACTTCTGCCCCTTTCTTCTCTTGCAAAAGGATGCACAGCGACTTATAACTAAGCCCCAAGGAAGCCCACAAACTAGACTTCAGATATCCAAGAGAGCAAAAAAAAGTGGGAATGAAAATTGATAGAAGTCTTCCCTGACACTTTACAAGTTCATATAGTTCAAGAGAGATCCCTGAAGACAAGAAAGAGACCATCATAATGCCATTAGTTTAGGGAAAGCCTCGGGAAACTGAAAACGTGTACTTAAAAATCATTTTAGAAAACCAAGCAAGGGAAACACTTTAAACAAGCACACTAGTGGTTCAATTAAGGGTTTCAGAGATGCCTGTAGAAAATCTCCAGGGATATTACCACTAGGATAGACAAAGGGAGGCAATGGGAACCTGATGTGGAGATGTTCAGAATAATTTCCCCAAGTTTCATATTGGAAGCTAAATGCATTGAAAAATTTAGAAGAGCAAATGTATTCCAGAAATGTGTACAAAGTGTGTTTGATAAGCTGTTTAGTCGTAGATTGGTACAAACAGTGGGTTAGGCTAATAATTTTACAAACAGAAACAGCACTGAAATGCAAAGACAAGGAAGCCTTGATTCATGGGGTGTGGGTCTGGGGAGTGAAGAAATAATTTACTTTTCAATGAAATAATTTAGACATTTGTCAAAGAGAAGATGCAAATCCTCTTAGGAAGAGGTCATCTAATTAATCTATCAAAGAATCCAGAATGAAAGCAAAAAGGTGGAGAAAAAGATAATAATGAAAGCTAAAGAAATTATTAATCACGAATTATACTTGGACTGACCCAGTGCTTTCCAAGACAAAGAATACAACTCAGTGTAAATAATGCAGTGTAAATATTAATGGTACTTTTAAAATTAACATTTTTTTCTTTTAACAAAAATTAGAAGACTGAAGGGTTTTTTGGGGGGTGGTGGTAGAATTTAACAACAAACGAGGGTACAGAATTAAAAAGATGATCAAACTGTACCATTTAGACCTTATCCAAAATAGGACTACATTTCCCCTGGAAGCTCAAACTGTAAACAGATATTTTCCATCCACCCATTAGTGTGCATTTTGCAGCCCTTAATCTGAGACCCACACTTAAGTGCCATTTTATTCAGCGGAGAAATCCAAGAGCTTCCTTCTCCATCGCCACTGGAATGTACTGCTGTGCCACATACTCCCACATCCATTCTCCATGTTCATAGCTGTATGGCCTTCTGTTAAAATTAGGTCTGCATGTGTTGTTGCCTCATTCACAGGGAATGGAAGGTTTTTACTGCTTTTTAGAAGCCTTTAGCTCTAGCTACAGCCTCATGCTTTTAGCTTGGAAGAATCCAGTCTGATTTCCCATGTGTTGAACAAGTAACAAAGGTCACATAAAGAGAGAATATATGGCTCTATAGGAGTGTAAAACCTGAGGAGGAAGGGGGAGAATAAAAAACGGCTAACATCACCATAAAGAGTGAATGAAAACAAGCCATTAAATGTGGTTTAAAAATTTGGCTGCAAAAACTGACTTTACCCAGTATCAACCAAATAGTGAAATAAATATTTAAAGGTGTAGTACTCAGTTATTTTCTCAAAATAGTAAACTCACATAGTCTTTTCCCAAAGACTGGCTTCTAAATCACATTCCAAAACAGATGAAAATTCAATATGATTGAGTATAGTTTGATTTGCAACCGTAGCAAAACAATATAACAGACAACAATCCTTACACCTCTTCTCCTCTGCCTCTTCATTGAGGAGTGATGGTCATAAATGGAGCCCAGTGGCTTGACTTGTGCTGGCAGAGGTAGGAGGGACGAGGACGAGCAGAGTATGGTGCTCTGCACATTCCCCTAGCTGGGCTGGTTATCCTGCACTCGGTCTTTGGCAGAGACTACAGCCTGCCAAATAATGGCCTCAACAGCTTCTTAGGCCACTCGCTGTTATAATCTGCATAATAAGTATTAGTTTAGCTTTTCGTATGGAAAGTTAATCCCCTAATAACATTTCAAATTACTGAACGGCGTTTGGAAAAAATCATAGCTACCATTCAGAAACCTGTGCTGCAATCAGCTACACAAGATATACAGCATTCTGTAATTAGTGCACACCTTTCAGACTTCACTAATTACCTCTTATGAATTAACATTTTTCCCTCCCCCCACTAGCCACTATACTTGAGGGACAAAAAAAAAAAAAAAAAAAAAAAAAAATAAGCTAAGGTAGCTGAAAATTCAGTAAGATAATGTCACTGATTTGGTTATTTCCAGGTGATCATCAGGTTATTCAACCTAGGTGAATTTAATGATTCTGGAGAGGTTGTGCAATGAATCTTCCTATAAATCACTTATAATTGCAAACATAAAAATTAAAAATCAGTCTGAAGAGAGAGATAACACAGTATTAATGACTGAAAGCAGTAATCTACAGATAGTGGCACTGCCATTTTAAGAAAGGCCATTCTGATGAGAAGCTTCTGCACCTCATGGGGACAGCACTAGGATGAAGAGGCTGGAGTGTGTAACTGTGAGAGTTTTTAAGTGTTACATGTGATTAGCAAACACGTTCCCAATATACTCACATAAAAACTTCAGAATTTTCTCTCTAATACAATGTGTACATTCCTTAGAAAGACCAAGCTCAGTGTGGCTTTCCACACCTCCTCCCCACTATCTGTTACCAGCTGGCTATTACCCCTGTTGCTGAGCTATGGATTAGAAGATTTGCTTGTGTTAGTATCCCAAGTCAGCTTTGTGAATGATGCAGAGCATTTCAGGTACCAAATTCCTTGGGTAGAGACCACCTTTTTATATCTGAGTGTTGATCAGCTCAACAGTGCCATGACCTACTCATAAAAGCCATTGGAATAACCCAGGTTAGGGGAGACTTGTGCCCCAGCTCAATGGCAGTGCTGAGGTCTCCAGTTCAGTTGATGGAGAGTGTCTTGTTCTGTGACACAAGCTGTCTGCCTGTCCTTCCCATGTTTTTTGAGCACAAAGGCCTATCTCACTTATAGGTGTTAAAACACGAGAGCTGGTACAACACCTTCGGCCCTGTCCTGTGGCTCCACAGTCCGGGAAGTCCCACTGCACAACCCACGCCGGGCGAGTACGACAAACAGTAGGAGGAGGACTGACTCCAGACCAGTCACAAGGGCACTTCTATTGCTTCGAAGAGCAACTGAAAAATACAGCTTCTACCCTCACGCTGAAAAAGAGGGAGGGGGTTTCTACTCCCCTTACCTGCCAAGAGCCTGTAGCAAAGGGCTACACATGCAGCAAGAAGAGTGCACATATCATCCGACCTGGTGTAAACATGTTTCAACACTTTCTACCATGAAACCCAGTCTTATTCATGGATCTCATCTAATGAGGAAATTCTGCACTTCTGAAAATAAGTGCATTTTAATTCATCATCTCTCTGGAGTTTTTGAAAGGTTTCATCCCCTTTTATTTTATCCCAAAGCTTTTAGGAATATTATGTGTGTCAGAAGTAAAAACTGAAAGCCATAGTACAGACTTTCAGAATTAGAGATTATTTGAATTTAAATCTAAGAGCCAAACTCATCTACTTTGTCCTGTACAAAGTTTGGAGCCAAGATTAAAACCAGGTTTTTTCTGGTCATAATTTAGATAAGATTGAACTTTTCTGACATTAGCCATTTTTATCAGATTTTGGCTCCAGATGAAAGAAATCCTGCAGGTACAATCACACAGCCAAATGACTAAGTGCCACCCTTTGTGCTTGTTAATTATTTCTGGCCACAGCATTCTGTACATAATGGAGCATGGACACAATATGATGGCTTTGCCTTTTTTTTTTTTTTTTTTTTTCCTCCAATTTGGCTTCTAGGTCAGCATTTTGAGAAGTCAACACTCGCTTTGCTTGAAGTCAGGGAATAATCAGCCTGGAACACCTTGGGTTGTTCTGTTTAGGTACTCACTATTTGCAGCTCCCTATGACTTTTAACTGGAAATCTGAAAACAACCATAATTACAAAATAAGGCCCAACCTGCTTCAGAATTAATCACTTCAAAACTCCAGGAACTATTAAACAAATATGGACATGTTATCTGGGGGTTGAGGGAGGTGGGTAGGGAAGGAGTTTCATCCTTGGGAAAAACACAAATTCCTTGTCCCAAGCCATTGTATTTTATTTTAAACTTCTTCCTACTTGTCATGGGACAGAGGTATTGAAATCTTTCTATGGTATCACATTAATATCAAATCATTCTGCTTTTTTCCTCGTGTGATAGTGAAGTGTAGTCACGTTAGCACATTTCATTGTAAGTTAGTAAAAAGGAACATTAATATGACCTGATACTAATCCACTATGACAGAAAATTCCTAATACGATAAAACTTTCATATCATATTAGAAGGAAAAAGTCAGTTCCTGCCTGTTCCAGGTCACTTTGAATGTTCCCTTTGAGCATAAAGTAATGGCAAGCATTTGTCTGTCTGCAAAAAGGGTCCCTACTACCATTCAATGGCCAAATAAAAGATATATTCAAATGTGCCTTTTTTTTTTTTTCCTGTGTGTGACTTACCCCATTGCAGGAGAGTAACTCAGAATGCCTCTTGTAATAAAGAGCAATCTCTTTCTACATGGTAATTTCTTTATATTAAAATTAAAACAGCTGCAGAAATAAATTTTCAGTCCAACATGACTCCTCTGCTCATTTTTGTGACCAGTCTTTGAAAGGAAACAGTCAACCATGCACAGCATGTTCAGCAAGTCCTTCAAAACAAATGCCAAGTAGACAAATACTGTTATTTTTTTCCTGCAAGAACTCAATAGAGGTCTGGATGAAGCGGAATCAACTCACAGCTGGCTCCACAGCAGCACACAACCAGCTTTCAGTGGGGCAGCTTGGGGCTTTGTAGGCCAACAACCATACCAGTTACAGTAGCTAGTTTGAACATTACCATCCGTTCTTCAAGTTGTCTGTATTACACTACTGTTTCCAAAAGCTTAAAGTCTGATCCCACGTGTTTGCTGTCTCTGGGACACCTTTGCTTGTTTGGACCAGGATGTGATGGGCAATCATCCTTTCTGTAAGACCAAAGTGGTAAATCTAATCTAAAATCCCTAAATAAGATGATCAGAAATCATCTAAATAAGATATCATACGTAAATAAGAAAGTGCTGCTCAGGAC
The DNA here is from genome assembly GCF_000699245.1 of Pterocles gutturalis. Taxonomy (NCBI): domain Eukaryota; kingdom Metazoa; phylum Chordata; class Aves; order Pterocliformes; family Pteroclidae; genus Pterocles; species Pterocles gutturalis. The sequence continues at coordinate 29,082 of NW_010102811.1, forward strand.
TTGTTGGGCATTTCCCAGAAACTGATAAGAGATTTGAAAGAAACACCACTAACTTACTCCAAATCTTTGCAAAAAGCATTTTCTTTGTTCCTGGTGACCCAAGCAAGGAACACTCGTGTCATTCTGTCACTCATGTAAACCAGAGGAACTAGTGCTTGATGCCAATTTCCAACAAACTGATGTCTGTTTTTCTCAGTGTAGTTACTTTTTCATTGCACTCTCATTACTCTGAACTGTAAGCACAGTGGTATGATCAGGTGGTCCTAACAGCTGCAAATACTGAGCTTCCTTACATAGGCTGCATAACTCACAAGTTAAAGTTAGTGTTACAGATAATTTAATTTTTCAACACAAAGATTTAATTTTATCAACAGAAATACATCCTAACAACAAAAAGAAGCTACTCATTTTACTTTTCCACCAGCAAGTGAGAGGATCAAAGGGTTCAATTTAAACTGCTGTGAACAGTACTGAAGACAAATTGTGATGGATCAGCTTAGTCTAGAGAACATCTCACAGGTCAAACAGTGTGATACTTACTTCAGTCTGTTCTTTAACTCTGATTGTTGGATACACTTCTGTTGGACAACTTCCACACTAAAAAAGCCCCAAAACTTTTAAGTAACTTCGCTGCTGAACGTTAAGAGGAAAAAGAAAAAAGAGTGATTCTGGACACTTCTGTTGGATAACTTCCGTTGAAGACACTAAAAAAGCCACAAAACTTTTAAGTAACTTCGCTGCTGAACGTTAAGAGGAAAAAGAAAAAAAGAGTGATTCTGGTTGGGAATGGGCAGGTTACTACAACAACAACAAAAAAGTGATTTTCAGTTATATTACTGCCTATGAAACATTACAAGTGCAAAATGTAATTACCTTAATGCTGTTTTTGATATCATATCAGCAAATTACACCGAGTCCCTACTGTGACACTTATATCAGGGTAAGAATTATCCTGTTGTGAGTGTCGATCCCAGGGGAAAAGGAGGCAGCATAAATGGCTGTGATTCTTGAGCAATTAGCTGCTCCAAGGCTGCAGACACTCTTATTTAAAAGATACTTATGGAATGTTTAACCTGTAAACATCTTGAACATTTACCTCCTATTTGTTTTTTTGGTAATTAAGCCTCCAGGGGATCATCCTATGTAACAAGCCTTTCTTCCTTATTTTGCCACCCATTTTTCTTTTTAATCATGAGAAAATCCCTTTCTGCTATTAAGATACACACTGTGAAATTTGGAATTGTTTGTAATAACTATGGCTTTCCATTAGTACTAATACCGTAATGCCACAGTACGACCATATAATGTGCTGAAGGATTATATAAATTCATGTCGAGCAAAAAGAAATTACAAGTTTCCACCACTTTTGGGAGTTACTTTTTTGGTTTTCAAATTTCTTTAAGAATTATTGAGGGAAGAGAGAAATATTAATCATTACAACTAATTTCAGATCTTAAGCATTTACTCTAGAGTCAGAAACTTTGGCCTGAAAGAGCCAGAAATACAGACAACAGGATAAGGGAAAAGCTGTGTTAACACGTAATGATAAAAGGCACGGGATATAAA
>NW_010102812.1:0-226 GCF_000699245.1 Pterocles gutturalis
GGGAAAGGAAACTTCCCGGGGCGCCTACGGAGGAGCCCCGGTCTTTTCTCTCCTCGAAAGAACCTTCGTTCGCGGAGAGCGGATTTGGCAAAGAGAAAGTGAAAGTCTCTTGTTACAGGGGAAAAAAGGCTCGCCTTAAGTTAGCCAACAATACAAATCAGATAACAATGCAGAACAAACAGAATACCACAGCCAAGCAATTTCCATGTCAAACATCCCACTGCTC
>NW_010102812.1:604-928 GCF_000699245.1 Pterocles gutturalis
GTCACGGCGGGCCTGAAAAAAAGCAAAAAAGCCGCTGCTACAGCCCAGCTGCCGGTGGTGTAAAAGAAGCTGATTCAGCGGAGAAGGGAGGGGTGGGTGTACAAGAGGATTCCCAAAACCGAGCCAGCTTGCTGCCTCCTCAGGACTAAGCCGGAGCGGAGTGGCGGGGAAAGGAGCGAGAGCCGCGCCGGAGGAGCGGGGTGGGAAAGAGCCCGGACTCCCAGCGGCGTCCCGGATGCGGACTGTCAACTTCCAGCAACTTTAAGGTGGGCATATGCAGGGCTGGCATGGAGTGGGGTGGGAGACGAAGGGAGGGGATGCGAT